>NC_051216.1:11979773-12279773 GCF_015220715.1 Pygocentrus nattereri | reverse complement strand
CCAACAGAGTCTAGGATTGAGGTAAATGCCCTTTTTAATGGGTCGTCTACCTTCTCAAAGAAAATATTAAAATCTCCTACAATTATTACTTTATCATTACACACAGCCAGGTTTGCAGCGAAGTCACTAAATTCTTTTATAAATTCAGAGTATGACCCTGGTGGTCTGTAAATGTTAAATAATGAGAACGCCTTCTTTTTTGTGACCGGATTTGTGACGTGAATAGAGAGGACCTCAAAGGAAGTAAAAGTGTCGCATTGTTTCTGACTAATATCGAGAGTATTTTGGTATATTACACAGACTCCACCTCCCTTGCCTGTTAGTCTTGGCCTATGTGCATAATTATAGCCTGCAGGCGTGGCTTCATTTAAAGCTAAATATTCATCTGGTCTAACCCACGTTTCAGTAAGACAAAAAAAGTCAAATTTATGATCGCTTATAATTTCATTTACGACGACTGATTTAGAGTTTAATGATCTTATATTAAGTAGTCCAAGTTTTAGATTGAAGGTGTTAGTGCCATCATCAGCCAATCACTTAGTTAGGGAAACTGAAATGAGTTACTCTGAGAAGCTTGTTCAATATGCACTCCAGTTACTTCTCTGATAGATGATTTACTGAATATGATTAGTGCATGTGTTGTCCGAGACCAGGATTGATGACTGACTTCTAGCACAAACAGTGCCCTGATCAGTACTGGTTAGGTGCGCTAAACATAGGTGCAATGATATAGCACATGGTCGTAAGCCTGGGATTAAAAGGAATGCTACGTACAGTGCATCAACCATAACGTGTGGGACATGCCATCTAACCATCTGTCTCGGTCTCTGTCTCTCCCTCTCTCTCTCACTCTCACTCTCTCACTCTCTCTCTCACTCTCTCATGTCTCTCTAGGTGGTGGAATCTGACTGTTCAGGAGTTGAGTCTGTCTGCTCCTCTGACCGTTCTGTCCTTGGTCAACATAAAAAAAACACCCCAGTAGTTGATGAGGCTTGGTAGCTTAATCATCCCTAGTATACTGTAATACTTTACTAGATAGGTCCTATCTGCTTTGTAGTTTGAGTAGTAGTGGATACAGGTTTAGTTTTGTGAACAATCAAATACACAAGTACAGTTTTACACCCCAAATGTAGTCCATCAGTCAAGACATGCTTGGTGTCTGAAGTTTGCTCCTTTGGTCTTGAGCTGGAGCTGTGAGGCTAATACACTAGAAGCACATTTAGCTAAAAAAGTGGTAGAAGCTTATGACCATCTAGGGGCGCAAAGAATAATCAATGTAGTGGACCAGGGCTCTCAAGTTTAAGTTTGGTGGGAGTGAGATTTTTTTTGGGGGGGATGGGTCACCCATCGAGCCAAC
The DNA here is from genome assembly GCF_015220715.1 of Pygocentrus nattereri. Lineage (NCBI taxonomy): Eukaryota > Metazoa > Chordata > Actinopteri > Characiformes > Serrasalmidae > Pygocentrus > Pygocentrus nattereri. Next base: position 12,278,416 of record NC_051216.1, on the reverse strand, counting down.
GGCCCATTGACCCTCCAAGTGTGTTCAACTTAAAAGAGAACAAGTTTGATTTGATCAAATTTCTCCTTCAGTTGTTCACCGATGTGTTTTATTCAGAATCGAATCGGAATAAATTCTTCGTGCCTGAAACTCCACCCTCTTTGACTAGATCTGCCAAACGACAGAGCGATCTATATTCTGATTGGCTCAACGAGAGTACTTTATAATATGCAACCGATGGATTGGCTGAATAGGGTGTGGTAATTGGGTAACTTCTCTGAGCACAGAAGCGCTGTGACCAGTGGCTGTGACTCGTTTGTAGACCGGGCGAATTAATTTTTGATTGGATTTTTTTTTTTTTTTAGAAAAAAAAAATCAAGAGTGAGAAATAGCATGTGTGGCATGTGAGCATGTGAACTCACTGAGGTGCGTGTGTCACACGCTCAGTGTGAGACTTGAGAACAATGTAGTGGACTAAAATCAATGACCAAATTAGTTGCCAGCAAGTAGTAGCCCAAATAGTACAGACTCTGGAAGGGTCCAGTGGGGTTCTGACCACTTACACATATAGTAAGTGGAGCTGAGAAAATGGAAAATTAACATAGAAATTGGGGGGGGGGCTTCTGTCACTTTAAGACAGAACACAACTGATGTGACCAAAATGAACTGTACCCTACTGTAAATTACCGCTAACCCTCTGCGTCAAAAGCCTCAGTTGACACTGCAGTAAACATGTGGAGTAGTGGGTGAGGAACGTGTCCAAACAGCGCTGTCAGTCTTCCCCAGCAGCTGCGGTGACCCACCGAGGAGCTGCTCACCAGACTCTGTAGTGGATGTGGTTTGACAGTTTTTTTTAAGCCACTACTCAAAGTGCAGCACAGATGGGGTCTGTCGCAGAGCTCCCTGAGCCTGGAGCCTGATGATTTAAAAAACATTTACATCCTCTAAAACTGCAGCTTTTGATGACGAGCAGCACCATGTTTAAAAAAGACATCTGAGGCATGAAGAGTTGAACACAACTTTGGCAAATAAATTGTCACTTTTTTTTTTTTTTTTTGCCATTTGTTAACACCGGAATCCATTTACTGTGTTATAAATTTGTGGATCAAATCAAACAACATAAACTATGAGTCACATCAAGTTCTCTCTTTTGTCTCCAAGCTGATTCTGGGCATGGTCACACTGGGCAACATGCTCTCATCTGAACTCACCAGTAAGGTCAGTCCTGAAGATCCCATCATTAAAGTGCTCTACAAGCAGTTCAAACAGGTGAAGACGCGCTTATGCACACATGCTCATGCTCATTTACACCACGTGTGCCGTTCATGACCTCACAACAGCAGGAATATATTCTGGTGAACTAGATCACTGTTTGGGAAACATTTCATTCTAGAAAGTCATTTTGTCTTTAACTTACATTCTTTTTTTTTTTTTTAACCTGTCATGTCTGGCCATTTTTGCAATCGGAATGGTAATCCGAATGTACTGATGTACCAAACATATTTGTTTTCACAAGAAAAAGCTCTATAGGTTACTAAAGCCTATTCTTGTTAAAATTTTATTTTATTTGTTTGGCCAGGCCTGACAGGCAATAAAAAAGAGGACAGGAAAGAAAGAGAAGAAGGGAGGAGAGAGAAAAAAAAAAAAAAATCATAATAATGATAATTAAGTAAGTAAATAAATAAACAGAAAAAAATAATAAATAAATAAATAAATAAATAAAAGAGAAAAAACAAATAAAATAAGTAAATAAACAGACAACTAAATAAAAATAAATAGATAAATAAGTAAGTAAATAAATTAAAAAAAAAAAAAAGGGAGGGTAAAAAAAACAATTATACAGATATATATATATATACATATTCACATATACATATATACACCCAGACATAATTCTACTATTTGCTGCTACATACATACACATGTTTACATATCTATACATATGCCTCTATACATATACACCCACCCACCACACACAATTCTACTGTTTGCAGCAATGTGTATATGTGTGTATATGCGTTCACGTGTCATGTGTCTTTAACTTACATTCAACTAAACTTTACAGATGAGATGGCGCAATATTACTTTCTCTTGCCCAATATCAATATTAAAACCCTAAGTATCTACAATTACTGACACCACAGATAATTTAATTTGAATAAGTAAAGAGTTAAAATTAGCTATTTTTAATTAAAGTACTTTACCCATTTTCACAGCCATAAGATGCCTTCTGTCTGTTTTGGAGATTGATTCTTCCATTGATAAGTTTGATACCTACTTACAAGTACCCTTGGTCTGGCAGACCAGGGTGGTGGTCCCTATTTTTAAGAAAGGGGACCGGAGGGTGTGTGCCAACTATCAGGGCATCACACTGCTAAGCCTCCCTGGGAAAGCTTATGCCAAGGTGCTGGAAAGGAGACTCTGACTGATAGTCGACCCTCAGATTGAGGAGGAACAACTCAGATTCTGTTTGAGCCATGGAAAAATGGACCAGCTTTCCAACCTCACACAGACTGTTGAGCAGTCATGGGAGTTTACCAACCCAGCATAGATGTGTTTGGAGAAGGCTTATGACCATGTTCCCTGAGACATCCTGTGAGAGGTCTTCTGGGAGCATGGGGTGCCCCAGGCCACTATGGGATATTTGGTCTCTGAACTCAGAGTGAGAGTTGTGCCTGTATACTCAACATTAAGTCAAGCTTATTTAGTGTGAATGTTGGCCTTTGCCAAGGATGTAGCTTGTCTCCACTCCTGTTCGTGACATTCATAGACAGGGTGTCAAAGCGTAGCCGAGTTCAGGAGGGTATTATGTGTGGGAGCCAGAAGGTGCCATCTCTGCTGTTTGCGGATTATTGCATGCCTTCAGTGCTCACTGGAGCGATTTGCAGCTGGGTGTGAAGCAATTGGTATGCAGATCAGTACCTCAAAAACTGAGTCTATGGTCCTAGCCAGAAAAGGACGGCATGCCCACTCCAGGTTAGGGGAAAGGACCTGCTCCAAGTGTCTTCAAGGTATTGTTCCATGGGTGCTGGGAAGAGGGAGCGTGAGATCGGATGCAGGCTTGGACAGGCAGCAGCAATAATGCGGTCACTGTACCGGATGTTAGTGGTGAAGAGGGAGCTGAGCCATAAGGCAAAGGTACTCAGATTGGATTTGGCTGCTGTGGTGTGTTTGAAGTGCAAATGGTTTTCCAGAAAAATAAATATTTCATTGTATTTCAGTGTCATTTGGCTTTTCCTGCACATCTGTTTTACTGAGGCAAATTTCAAACAATCTTAACAAATAAAATTTCATACTCCGCAGATACTGTTACTTGTTTCATTTTTTTAATTTTGTAATGTTTCTTCTTCACTGGGAGTCTAGATGTCAATTGTAAATATAAATTTCGTAAATTCTCATAGAACAGTTTGGTGAAAGTCTGTGGGATGTCTGTTCAGTCAACTGAAAAGAGGACATTTCTCCACACATTTAGGTTCATCTCACATATAAACAGGACAAACTCTCTCGGATCCTGGAGACAGATCATTTTGCCCTGGTGGTGCACGATCAAATCCAGTGTAAGTAATCTCGTTCACTGTGTGTGAGCCTTTAGCTTCATTGCTCTGATTTCCTTGTTTGCTGTATTGTATTTGCTCTCCAAGGCTATTATTTCTTACACCTCTACTCACTGTATCCTTTTGTATATAGTTTACTGGTTTAGCCAAATAAAGACATTTTATGACAAAAAATTAAATCTTACCCACTTTAGAGCTTTAATCTGGCCTGAAATTTTGGTCCAAACTTGTAAATAACCAGAGAACTTCCCATCCTAAAGCGCATCATTGAGCTTTGAGTCCGAAACTGAGCAGGACGATGTCAACAGTAGTGCTGAATGAAACCTCATGTTATTTCAATTAATTAATTACAGTGTAGTGTTCTCATGCTTTGCTGATGTAGTGAATAGTTTTTGCTTAGATGGTGAAACAGCAATTAAGAAAAAGAAGAAATTTCAGTTTTCCATGATATGAGCCCTTTAAAGGCTCCCGTGACCGAATGAAATGATTAGATGGCATACTCATCCATCTACCTACCAAAGTTTACAAGAGTGGCAGTATACGTCACACTGGCGCCTACAACAGCTTGCACTGATAAAGAAAGAACGAAAGAAAAGAGACAAAATTAAAAAAAGGCTTTGAACAAAAAAAGTTGGAAAAAGCAAGAGGTCAAAACAGAGTGCCCATTGGTATGGCTTTGCAACGGTTACGAAACCAGAGAGAGTTAAAAGGCCTGGAAAGCAATCTCAAGGTTGCTGTTTTTCTGTTGGACAGGTAGTTAATCTGGTTTGTTTTCTTGAATCATGTAACCAACATTGCTAGCTGCTTGTGTAGCTACATTATGTATTTGTGCACCACTATGTGTTCATCCATCTGTGTTCATGTGTTCTGGGCTTTGGAAGGAGGGCTCCGAAGTAGGCGGTGGGATTTTTTCAGTTGGATCTTTTGACAAAAAGTAGCTTACACTTTGTGGTTTCTACAAAATCACCTACTCCACCTATAACACAAGTTACATCATATTCAGGCCCACAAATCTTTCCCTGGTGTTTGTGTTGAATCACTGCCAGCCCCTGCACCGTGTGGCATTTCTAAAACAAAGTTTTGTAGGACAAGCGCTTTAGTTTGCTTAAGGTTGTTGAGGGAGACACTTTGAAGTCTTTTTGTAGGCTAGACTCCTACGCAACATGATCGAGAATAAAGAAGGGCCACATCATCATCATGATAACATTGCTTTTTTTTAAATAACAGATGTATGTAAACATTGTTAAAAGAAGGAAACTTTAGCCTGTTTGAATTCATGATTGTTGTGATGTTGCAGCCATGGAGAAATTTACATATGATCGCAGATTCATCTTACAGGAGTTTAGTCTCGCCCATTCATGTTAGTGATGTGGAGTTTCATTACTGCGGACAGTCTGTAGCTGAGTCACTGGAGAGGAAGATGTGGGGAAAATGATTAAATGCTGTCCCTGGTTTTCAGGAAGCAAACAGGTCAAAACAGGAAGCCTCCCTAAGCTTCCATACATCTGAATAAAGAGTTTATTGATTTCAGTTTGAAGCCCAGACTACTTGTTAAATGAGACACAGTACATGAGCAGTTAGAACCAAGATCATTTCCATGTTTCAGTAACATGTAACAGCTTCTTCATTTATAAATGATAATGGTCATATAAAAATATCACTGTTTTAGGTACAAAAATTGACTTTGGAAGGGGAGGGGTTGGATTGAATTTACCATTTACCATTTCTCTCTTCCTCTGTAGACATGACCGATGGGTCATCCACTTTGAAGCACGTGGTGTTTGGCACCATCACAGCCATCGACCTGCTGAACTACGTGCCCAGTCGTGAGAGGAGGGAGCGAACGCTGTCTGAATGCTCACTCCCAGACGAGCTGTAACTGCTTGGTGACCAACATTTACAAAACACAACCACATCTAAGGAGATGATACATATCAAAGAGATTATAAAAGGCTATTTTTAGTTACATGAACTGTTTATTTCTATCTTTTTACATTTCAAAACTGAAAGATTATACTGTTAATGCAAATCAAATCAGTGTTCTACAGTATTACTATTATTTACATTTACTCACTCAGTTGTTACATTTTCAGGTGGTCTTGTTTGCAGTGAAGTAAAGCTGTGCAGGTTTGTCATTAATTAATCATTAATACTAATCATTGTCATTAATATTAATAAATATTTAAAATGATGCAAAGCATGCTTTGTCCTGGGTCTATTATAGTTTACAGTGGTGCTTGAACATTGGTGAACCCTTTAAAATTTTCATTTTCAAAGATTTGCATGCAAGTCCTAATAGCAGAAAAAGGTAATAAAATTGAGCAAATGAGACAAAGATATTAGACATAAAAATCTGGTCATTTACTTATTGAGGAAAATGCTCCAACTCTACATATGTCTGAGCAGCAAAAGTATGTGAACCTTTAGGATTAGCAGATAACTTGAAGGTGAAATTAGAGTTGGGTATTTTCAATCAATGGAATGGTGATCAGGTGTGAGTGACCACCCAGTTTTATTAAAAGAACAGGGATCTGTCATAGGCTGATCTTCACAGGACATATGTGGAAGTGTATCATGGCATGAACAAAGGAAATTTCTGAGGACTTCAGAAGAAGTTGTTGATGCTCATCAGGCTGGAAAAGGTTACAAAACCATCTCTAAAGAGTTTGAACTCCACCAATCCACAGTCAGACAGACTGTATACAAATGGAGGAGATTCAAGACCATTGTTATGCTCCCCAGGAGTGGTCAACCAACAAAGATCACACCAAGAGCAAGGCATGTAATAGTCATGTAATTGGATCAAGTGTGTGCATGTGTTCCACTGTAAATACGCTGGTGCAAAATGGCTGTTGCTTTACATCACTTTTGTATTGTTTGTGTATTTGTTTTGACGTTTGCCTGAGAGGTTTGCCATTATATCCACTGTGATACTGTCTGAGAGCAGTTTTCAAACTGTGGCTTATTGGACTGGCTGTTTGTGTGACGCTGCATCGCGACTATTATGCCGCCTGGACTGGTCACTTGGGTGACACTGCGGCACGGCTGCGGGGCTCTCTGGACTGGGGACCTAAATAACGTGAGATTGCTTGGTTGACCCTGCACTACAGCTGTGAGGCTGCCTGGACCAGTAGTGTTCGGCTGCAGGAAAATGCATCATCTTCAGCCTTCGAGGCTTCCCGGGCTGGCCTCCTGTGTGATGCACCGTAGTTGCAGCATGAGACTTTCCCTCGCCACTAAAGATTCTTTCTGGGCTAGCTAGCTGAGTGACTCTGTGCTGTGGTCACTGAAATTTCTTTTGCTAGCTGTGGGAACTGTGGAGTATGTCTGATCTGTGCTATGTATTCTTGATTATGTATTGATTGTAAAGTGTCCTTGAGCATGGGAAAGATGCTATATAAATAAAAGTGGTGATGATGATAGTCTGCAAGCTTACAAAGGAACCCAGGGTAACTTCTAAGCAACTAAAGGCCTGTCTCATAGTGGCTAATGTTAGTCCACCATCAGGAGAGCACTGAACAACAATGGTGTGCATGACAGAGCTACCAGAGAAAGATGCTACTCTCCAAAAAAAAAAAAACATTGCCCATTTGGAGTTTGTGAAAGATCTCATGGAAGAGCCAGAGGGCTACTGGAACAATGTTTTGTGGATGAATGAGACCAAAATACATTTATTTGGTTTAAACGAGCAGCATTATGTTTAGAGAAAGAAAAACACTGCATTCCAGCATAAATATCTTACCCTATCTGTGAAACATGGTGGTGGTAGTATCATGGTTTGGGCCTGTTTTGCTGCATCTGTGCCAGGACAGCTTGCCATCATTGATGGAACAATGGACTCTGAATTATACCAGCAATTCTAAAGGAAAATGTCAGAACATCTGTCTGTGAGCTGTAACATGGGGTCATGCAGCAGAACAGTGACCCTAAGCCCAGAAGTCATTCTACTACAGAATAGTTAAAGAAGAATAAAGTTAATGTTTTGGAATGGCCAAGTCAAAGTCCTGACCTTACTCCTATAAAAATGTTGTGGAAGGACCTGAAGCAGCAGTTCATGGGGGGAAACCCACCAACATAACAGAGTTAAAGCTGTTTTGTATGGAGGAATGGGCTCCCAAGCCAATGTGCAGGACCGATCAATGGTTACGGGAAATGTTTAGTTGCAGATATTGCTGCACAAGGAGGTCACACCAGATATGGAAAGCAAAGGCTTGCATACCTTTGCCACTCACAGATATGTAATATTGGATCATTTTCCTCAATAAATAAAAGACCAAGTCTAATACTTTTGTCTTAGTTGTTAAATTTGGTTCTCTTTATCTACTTTTAGGTCTTCTGAGGAAGTTTTAGGTAAATTTAACCCACAAATGTAGACCATTCTAAAGACTTTAGGAACTTTCAAGCACCAATGTGTATTTTTTCATGTATTAATGCTTGTAGTGCTCTAGTAGCACTAATTTTAGGTGTTATGCTGCCACCTCTTGACCAAGGTCATTGCAGAATAGTCTGCTTTTTTACAGTCATGCTTAGATTCAACTCTGCTGATCTTGGCCGGTTGTTACAAATAAGACTGAAGGTCAGAAAGAGTCAAGGTGAAGCACAGGTGTGTTTACTAAAGTAAACAGCTCTCAGTCAGACAGACTAATAGTATTAACTATTTTCTGGCAGTGAAAGCTGTTGGTGTAAATAATTGATAAAGTTCTTGCTTGTGCACCTCAGTCCTGTCTACAGCGACCTTGATTGTGATGTTTATTCTGTTCTTATTTGTTTTTTTGCTTTTTTTATTGAATCTGAATGTAAGATTGGAAATGGTTAAGGTGCAGAATGCAGAATAGTCTTGTTTACTCTATTAAATTATGTATTTTCTGTTTTTGATATGTTGAATGCTTAATGAATGTGCTCTAGTTTTCATTCAAATCTTTTTCCTTGCAGATAAATGTGATTTTGCCACAAGAGGTCAGTAAACGAGCACTTTTTCAGCTCATATCCACCATACAGTATACCCACAACAAGATTAGCGCTATTCGTATTCATTGCAGGTGTAAACAGGAGGCCAGAAAATGGGAAAGATTAACAATAAAGTGACCACAGGCCAATAATTGCACAACAAGGCAGACATTGCTGTCATCTAATACATACATACAATTATTCACTGTACATTTATTGCACTGCTGTATACAGTACAGGGCAAAGGTTTTAGGCACCTGAGCTTTTATTTGCTCAGAAAAACACAATAAATGTAAATCATATTAATACAAGTATTAACATATGTTAATGTGTTCATTTACCTCTTTCCAACCCTCTGTCTACAGGAGCTCATTATTATTTATTATACAATGATTGACTAATTAGTGCTTAAATCAGGTCTGCTGGAGGTGGAATTAAGCAAATCCTTTTGGTGGCTGGGAGTGTCCAGGAGAAATTTTAAACCAAACTTTGTTCCTCAAACTAGTTCGCAAGATATCAACTACCTTTTTCAACATAAGAAATTATTGTAATTAATACATGTATTTATATTGCATTGGTAAGAAGTGCTGTGATCAGGTGCACCTTTAGAAGAAATCATATATGAGCTCTCTTAAAATTAAAGTGTCGAATCCCATTTTAGAGTGAGCAGCTGCTTGACTTTTTCACTAAGATCAGTTACACCTTGCCAACTGCACCTATTACAAGTGGGAAAAAAAACATGCCCCAAAGGGATTGGATGGAGCTCCATCACTCCAGAGAACACAGTTCCACTGCTCCACAGCCCAGTGCTTTATACCCCTCTAGCTTGGCATTGGACATTGTGACCTTAGGCTCATGTGCGGCTGTTCCAGAGTGTTCTATTGTACTGGCCTAAGCTTTTCTAAGGAGATTATAAAAGCTGTATGTGTACAATGGAACACCTGTGTCAGGAATGAGCGCACCTTAAAGTAGTTGAGTTCACTAATTATAAGGCGTGTCTGAATAATTGTAAACATTTCCATACACACGCAACATTTTAGACTAGTGAATTAGAGCGTATGTGGTCCGACTACAATGACGTACAGAAGAGGTTTATGGAAATTGCTCTTGTGACAGTTTTATTCCTTCAGTCCAAACTTTTGTTGAGCAGCATGTTTACTGTACATTACAGATAAGAATCAAAGGGCAACCTCCACTAGCATTAGCTTCACCAAACATGAATGGACGTCATTATTTACCTGGTTATCTTGTAAAAGAGGGCTTTGGGAATCAACTAAGCTTATTTCACTATAAATCTAAGCATGACCAGAGCACTCTCAAGCACAGAGTCTGGAGAGGCCACCAGATATGAAATTTCATTGACATACTGAAGAGTGATAATGTTCCCTTCTGCCTTTGGCTGTATTTACTGACACCGACCTAAAAACACTGGCTGATGTAGGTCAGCGATAGTAACAGTGGCTGAGCTGAGACCATGTATGTTAATTTCTTAGTATGGAAAATACAAATGGACAAAAGCACAGAAAAAATTCAGGCTTTGATGTTGCTAGCACTAACACTTGTAGCTATGAGGCACAGTACTGTGCAGAACTTTCCAGTCAAACAGGCCATTAATGACTAATTATTTCTGCAACAGAAAAAAGCAGAAAACACAGATTTAACATCAAAGTACACAAACGACTCAACAACTAAATATTAAATCACCTGTTTCAGTATTTAGTGTGTCCATATTTTGCCTTTATTGCAGCTTTCATTCTTTTAGGAGAGTTTTTCAAAGAAAGCTGCAGGGATATTTTTCCTCCAAAGTTCAGTCTCAGACATTGGTTGTATTTTCTGCTTCTCACAATCCAAGCAATCAACCCCATTCAGTGTTGTTCAGTGGTCAGTTCATTGCTCAGCTTCTTTAATTGATGACTCCTTTTCTCAGTGAGGCCTCTTGACAGTTAAACTTCCTTTCAGACCCATAGTGCTGAGTTGTCTTCTAACAGTGGACAGAAACACCTGTGGATGTTTTCAGATCTGAAGCAGCTTGATTTTCTCCTCTCTCTCAGAGATGAAAGCTTTAAGTGCTGTTTATCTATGGGGACAGTGTTGGTGGCCTACCCGCTCTTGCACGGTTGTTAGGAGTCCCATTTTCTCTGTTTATTTTAATCTTTTTTTAAACTCCAGTTTTGCAAACCCTTGTTTTTATTATTATTTTATATCTAATTACCTCAGAAACATCTCCTGAAAAAGAAACAACTTTGGTATGTGTGATGATTTTTGGAATGCAGCTGTCGCAATGCTAACAGTGCAGTTATGAGCTTTTATTGCTGAGCAATATTAGCCTGATAACTCCAGTGCATAACTAAAGAAGCACTAAACATGTCTTGGCTGATTACAGGACTGACTTTTGACATTTAAACGAAGCAGAAACCTGGCTAACACAGAGTAATAGGGCCAGTAGAGGCCCTCTTACTCTGTGTTAGAGTAATTTTTAGCTGCTATTGACCTGTCTCCTCTTCAGCCTCATTTCAAGCTGACCTGGAATGCCACACACACACACACACACACACACACACACACACACACACACACACACACATTTGATTTTATATGATGACTGCACACACGCACAAACAATGGCCGGGAGCAGTAAAGCCATGTCCATGGCAGACAGATGGTTGGAATGACCGTAAGCAGGTCAGGAGGAAGGAATGAGATGATGTAACGGGACTGCAGCAGAGAAGTAGAGGAAACCCAGCACACCCGTCACACAGTGTGGGCTGTGTGTGTGTGTGTGTGTGTGTGTGTGTGTGCATATAAACATGTTCTTCAGCATGAATGCACACATGTTGTTTTGGAAACTTCATTCTGGATAGCAACCTCCCTGGCCATTAGGGATGTCATCCGTTCTTCCTCTTTTCAGCTTCCTGGCTCAGGGCCCCTGGGTGTTATGGGAAATCCCTGCTTTGTTCCCATCCAGGAACAGTTTATCAGCAGGTCAACAAGGCCTCTTTAGCAGAAAGCGCATTCACACAATGCTATGAAGAATAGATGATTATCTATTACAGCACATTTCTATTCATATACACTGAAATCAAGGGTATTAAGGAATCCTTCTCCTTTGGAAAGGCTTTGCACTAGATGTTGAAACATTGCTGTGAGGATTTGATTGCAGCCACAAGAGCATTAGTGAGGTCCGGTACTGATGCTGGACGATTAGTTCATAGGTACTTGATGGGGCTCCACCAAATTCTAGAGAACACAGCTCCACTGCTCCACAGCCCAGTGCTGGGGAGTGGGAGCTTTATACCCTCTAACCCATACTTGGGCTTGAGAATGATGCAGCTGCTCTACTGCCAATGCTTTTCTATGATTATACCATCAGTATGTGTGTAATTTATTCATTCTTTCATCAGTGGATGCACTTTAAATGAACTGAATTCACTGACCTGAATGACTTGGATATTTTGTATGTTTTCAAGTGCATAAAACATTTTGACTCAGTGAATTTGAGCAAAGTCTGAGTACAATGACGTACAGAAAAGGTTTATGGGAATTGTTCTGATTTCATTCTTTCAGTCCAGACTAGTTTTGAGCAATGATGTTTACAATACTTGTATACTGGGCTGTTGGGTCATTAAATTATGCGTTTCCAATTCTCCCTTTTGAAATTCAGGAATGATGAATTTCCTTCTTATGAGTACAATGGCCATGTTAGGGTTGAATTATGGTGCAGCTGGCTTGTGCTGTTTTTGATGCAGCTTGTGAAGCTTTGGAGTGGTGAAATCTGAAAACATAGTATTTCCTGAAGGTATTGGTTGAATTATGGTTTACGAATAAACCTTTATTTATTTATTTGCAAGTTTTTATTTTATTTTTTTTTATTTTATTAAGTTCATCTGCTACCTCTTGGCTGTACAGCGGTGTTGAAATCATCAGTACAGCAATACATTGTGAATAAACAGTGCTGGATGTATCAGTATTTTAAATGCACTTTTAAACAGTGTGTTTATGTACAAAAGAGAAAGGTCCTAAATGTGTGTTATATCTACTGGAAGTAAACCTGTTTACTATGTAACTTTATTTGATTTAGCCATTTATTTTTTACATTTATTTTTCTGTCCATGGCAAGAAGCCCAAGAGAGCATTTCTCCCCATCACTCATCGCTGATGTAATAGAATTGACAGTTTGTAATCTCCTTTAAGCATGTTGAGCTATCCAACAATTCTGTGTTTACAACAGATGTGTTGGCTGACTCCACACATCTGAGAGGAAGCATTTGAGCCAAATGCTTCAAATATTTATGCAAGTTTGTCAGATTCTACCAGTGAAATGGTAATTGTAGCTTTCAGTTTCAGATTTATAGTTCATCTGTATTCCTGAGATGGTGACTGAATGGACAGGTGAGCTTGGGAATGTGATGTCATGATATGTTGTCCTATAGGTGATATTTATTGTGGCAGTTAGTCAGTCCAGACTGGTACTTTATAGCTAAATTAATCTTTCTTTCCTACTTGCTTCCCTTGATTTTGGCTGACTTGATACAACTGGAATTGAATTAAATATTAATATTAGATATTAAATACACTTACAGAGCTGACAAGCATTTGAATCCACTAAGATACCAGATCAAACATCAGAGCAAAATTAAGATGTTAACGGAACTTTCATCTGGGCCTGCATTAATGCACTAGTTCAATAAAAGTTTGCTAAAAATCTCCAATCACATGGACTCCTGAGTGTACTGAAAAATGAAGAACCAGTTTTGTTTCAATGGAGGAGCTCACAATTTATTTTCTAAACAATGCCAAAACAATGCCAGCCGGTCGAAGACCGGCTGAAAGACTGCGGGCTAAACAGGCTGAAAGACAGCAGGCCAAACTGGCTGAAAGACAACAGTTTCATATGGGTGCATCTAGCTGAAGATCATTTTGTACTCTATTCATATATATTTAATCTAATAAATCTAATAAAACTATCAATTACAATTAGATGTTGAAAAAAAACAAACACGGTAGCTAAGAAAAACATCTGTGAATGTAATGGTAGTTTGTATGGACCCACACAGTCACCATCACTTATCATTACATTGTTGTTTGGCATCCCTCTGGCGTTGACTGCAATATACTTCCTTTTATTTAATTCAGCTGTAAGCACTACATTTCTGCAAAATGAAAATAAAACATCTCTTTAAGCTCAGTGTATGTATTTGTAGTATGTAAACAAAGACCAAACCCTGCCAATATTTACTTAAATATTGTAATTTATATCATAAGGTTAATTATTTATTAACATTATAAGACTTGATCATTTATATTTTTATAACAGCGGCTGACATGTCAGTAACCTGCATCGTGTATAATAATGATGATGATATGGTTATGATAGTATGTTTGACATCACAGTACGTCCCTTGAAGCTGGGTTCTATTAGAGGTTTACAGTGACTCCATTAGCTGCGAGCCCGTGTCAACAGCGAGGAGTGTATCATTAGCCAGGTCAGTGCTGTGCAGCCAGAACACTAATAGGCCAGAAAGGTTGATGAAGAGTCACATGAAGCTGAGCTCTTTCACAGTCGTCATGGTTATCTCACCTCTCTCTCACTGCTTTCAGCCTCATTGCACATACACGCAGGCTTAGTAAAAGGCCAGCCTATGTGTGTGTGTCCCATTTAGTGCGTCATTACCTGCCAATGTGGTGCCATTTGAGCAGAAATTCATTAGGTGATGAGTAGAAGTTCATTAAATGAGAATTCATATTAAAGATCATTATCTAACAAAGAGGGTGAAAAAATCTGCTGTTATCTTCTTTACGCAAATCACCACCCTCCGCTGTAATAACCTCACCCTGTCGTATTTCACGTACTAACATTAACACAACAATGGCAACGTCAGTGGTTTGCCTGTGCTGTAATGGAATTATTAAGTCATATTCGTAATTGTTGCCATTTTATTATAGTAATTACTATACAGGGTAAATAGTTGAAACTAGACAGCTCAAGGTATTGCTCAGTGTTTTATTCAGTACATAAATATTGATATTTTGATTTATTGAATGCTTATTTTAGATGTATAGTTCTGGCCCTAAAATTTGTTTGGCTGTTACATGTTCAAAGCCTCTGTAAATGACTAGATATGGCCACCTCGCAACAGTTGAATTCTGTGTAAATGCTCTAGTTCACTTAGTTCACTTACTGAAAGATGAAGTAAGAACCCGATTTTGTACGTAAGACCTTACACATTTGCTTTTTAGAATCTGTAAAAAATATATATATTTCAGCAACTCTATGTATTTAAATTACCTTAAAAATCCACCCAATAGGGCATTAAAAGAAGTGTTTTGTGTTTTCTCTGTCACCTTTTACTGTGTGAGTGTGGACCCCAACAGGTTGATCGACAGCTTGAGCATCAAACGTAACTGCCTGCATGGGTGGGCACAAGCAGAATGTAACTGCTGCACCATTTAAGCTGAATGAGAAGCTGGCAGGTTAGAAGCTGACTTCCGCTTTTTGTTATGTGCAATGCAAATCCTTTGATTAGCTGGACAGAAATCTGACCGTAAACGGTAACGCTGCAAGGCTACAATTTTCAGGTCCTTGTTTAGAATCTCCCTCTTTGGGTCCATACCAGTAAGGTCGCATTGATGTAATCTGATTTCTGGCCTGAGATGGCATACCTTAGATTTCTGTTTATTAGCCAGCTAATCACAGATTTGCATTTTAACTATATTGTTAACAAGAAGCTGAAGTTGGCTTCTAACTCGCAAACTGACATATATATACACATTTTATAAGCCGCTTCTCCCTCAGGGTTGTGTGTGTGGAGGTTATGCTGGAGGCTAACGCAGCAGTCATTGAGGGGAAGGCAGGAAACACCCTGGACAGGTCGCCAGTCCTGCAGGGCAGACAGACAGACATACACAATCACACTCACACCTAGGGGCAATGCAGCATGTCCACTTGGCCTAACTGCATGTCTTTGGACTGTGGGAGGAAACCGGAGAATCCGGAGAAAACCCACACAGACACGGGGAGAACATGCAGACTCCACACAGAAAGAACCCTGGTCGCCCGGCCGGGAAATGGAACCCAGGTCTTGCTGTGAGGCGACAGCGCTACCCACCGTGCCACCTAATTCACAAACTTCTCATTTGAATTTTCTCACTCCACCTTAAATGGTACAGTAGGCTTTATAATAACAAAAAGCTAATAGGAAGCGCTTTAGCCTCATATTGTTAACTGTAAATTTGTAACTCCAAAATGACCTGAATATGAGCTGGATGAACATTACACTGGCATGTTGTCTTCCAGACAATGAGAGAAAGGCTGTAAGGGGTCTCAGTTAATGTTAACATTAGTTAATGTTAGCTAAGGTTAGCAAGCTAAAATAGAAAACAAAATTAGCTAAAATTAGCCTGCACATTTTGCTACATTCTCATGCTAGCTAAATAAAGAGTCAACTGAAAACTGTTTTTATAAAAGATTTACCATCTTATCATCTACATTGCCTCCAGTTAGTATTGGGAAAGTTGTATCTTTCAATTTCAAAGGGTAAAAGACAACAGGCTAAACAATAACAGTACCCTAAAAAGCTAAAAGACAGCAGACCATAAAGGCAAAGTTAGTACGCCTAAAAGGCTAAAAGACAACAGGCTAAACAAGCTAAAATAGCAGGATAAACAGGTTGAACTGTTCCTCCATTAACATTCAGTGCTTGGCTTTGAACTGAAGAATGTACTGCAAAACTGGCAAATGAACAATAATGAATGCAATGTGTACAATGTGTACTGAACACGAATACAAATACATCTGTAACATTACATTTAGATTTAAGCAGAAATGCAAATGTATGTTTGTTTATGAACAGGGAAAAATGTCTAAAGGATGGTCATGTAAAAATGTATATATCATGTATATATAACAGGATCTAGAAATGCTGCCACCTTCTCTGGGTCTGAGCTCATTTAAAACAGATTGAGGTAAAGTGGAAAAGTGTCCTGTAGTCCAATGAATCAGCATATGAAATTCTGTTTGGAAATCATGGACACTGTGTCCTCCAGGCTAAAGGCCTGTTCAGCCTCAGGTGAACAGTTCTAAAGCCAGTATTCATGATGGTAAAGGGGTGCCTTAGTGCATATGGCATGGGTGACATGCACATCTGTGAAGGCACCATCAATGCTGAATGATGCATGTTTAGCAACAAATGCTAATATCCCGACAGTGTCTTTTTCAGGGAAGGCCTTGATTATTTCAGCAAGTCAATGCCAAACTGCATTCTGCATGTATTACAGCAGCATTACTCCATATTAGAGTCTGGGTGCTAAACTGGCCTGCCTGCAGTCCAGACCTGTCACCACTGAAAACGTTTGGTGTATTATGTAAATGTATCTAATGTATCTAAATGAAAAATGCAACAAAGGAGACTGTTGAGTAGCTGTTGAGCACATCGTCCCAACTTTTTTGGGAAGGGGTGTGTGTTTTAATATTTTTTTCTGATTTCATTATCAGTGTCATACAGCTTTCTTGCTTAGTGGGGAATCTTCTACAGCTCTGTTCATCATCTTGGACACGTCTAAAACATCTTCACTATTTACAGCTTCATACAAATTAGATGAAGGATTCAAGGAGATTTTATTGTCATTCGCATCACATGGTACATGAGGTGGAACGAAATTAAGATCTCATGGTCCAGTTTACACCCAAGAGCTGTTATTAAAATAGATAAATATAAGCAAATAGATACAAAAAAACACAAAATAGAAAAGTACACAAGAGAGGGAGAGTAGGAGAGTAGGCAGTTAGCAGCAATATGAAGTCCAGAGTGCAAGTTTGCTATAGCAGCATGATATTGAATTAGAGCAGTGGATAAAGTGTCTAGATAAAGTGTCTCAGTGCGGTTTAAAGTGACAGTGTTTGTAACAGTACTTGTTCTTGTAAGTGTCAGTGCAATGTGTTCAGTTGGAATTTAAGAGCCTTACAGCTTCTGGTATGAAGCTGTTTCTGAGTCTGGTTGTTTTGCACTTGATGCTCCGCAGCCTCCTGCCTGAGGGGAGCGGGACAAAAAGTGCGTGTGCTGGGTGGGTGGGATCCTTCCTGATGCAGGTAGCCCTTTTCCTGCAGCTGGAGGTGTAAATGTCTCTGGTGCTGGGGAGGCTGACTCCAACAATCCTCTGTGCAGCCTTCACCACCCTCTGCAGTGCTTTCCTATCTGCAGCAGAGCAGCTTCCATGCCACACGTTGATGCTGGAGCACACGACGCTCTCCACCACACACCTGTAGAAGGAGGTGAGGACTGCCCTCCCGAGTCCAGCTCGTCTCAGCCTCCTGAGCCTATAATGTTGTACAGTAGTAGCATCAAAATAGAATCATGCTATGAAAGTATATAGTATTAGATATCATATATCTAATAGAAAACAGTGACATGCTGTACCCTGCCTGTCTTACTCTAGATTCTTGCTTTCGGATGTGCTCAGACTCGTATAATGTTATGATAGTTTTACATCATTGCCATCTCAACATTGTATCTGTTTTTAACATGACCTTGAGGCTTTCTGTTCTAGTGCAAAGTCAGTTTAGCATCTTTGCTCTCTTATGAGATGGTCTCATGGTCTGACACAGTGCAGCCCTCAGAGGCCAACAGGGAGTTGCTAATTTGAAACACTTATTGCGGCTTTGCCTGTCAACACGGCGTATATAGACGGAGTAACTGTGTTCTCACATAACTGGAGAGGAATTGCTGAGAACATGTGGTGGCCTTTATGCAACAGACTGCTGCCACTGAAGCTCTTCATTATGTCATACAGAGCTGCTTAGTGTGTGCTTTGTGAAGTTTTGTTATGTTTCCAACCCTTTTACGTCAATGTGGAGCCCCTCTTTGAAGAGATGCTCTACATCTGCCACAAGGTTCTTTGTGTGCATGCATGAGTTATTTTATCCTTTTTGATTTTCCTTCAAAGGAAAATTTTGTGAAACTATTTATCCTCAAAAAAGACAGATGTAGTTGACCAGCCAAGACATGATTAGTGTCCACAGCTTCCTTCAAGGGTACATGGGCAGCTTCCAAAGTAATCAAATTCAATCTCTCGTCAACAGGGTAGCTGTACATCAAGAAACTGGGCCTCAAGAACCACCTCTGTCCCCTCCCACCCAGCACACCCCATATGTGAAACCTCTTCTTCGTGCCAAAGGACACATACTCTTGATTACCAGAAAAAAACCCTTCAGGAACAGTTTCTTCCTTTCTTAGGAATCTGAGAACTTCACAACTGCCCTCCAGTGACTGCTGCTTTTTCTATCCATCTGGACTATATTTAATGCCTACACATCATGGCTGCAGAACTACAAGCTGAGGTGGCATTCAGCCAAGCACTTCTCAAAGTACTGAAGTGATACACCATTACTCTGTGACTGAGTTCAGGCCTTATATTTAAAATGAAAAAACCTCCATGCTCCCTAATCACAGACCGAGAGCTAAAGGCACAAATGCACAGAAAGTGCATTGAAAAGTCAGGCCACAGCCAAGAAAAGTGGGTCCTCTGTAGCACTGTCCTATGAACATACCACAATTATATGAGGAAAGGGACAGCAGATGAAGGATATTATAGTCATTTAATTGATTTAGCCAATCATGCATGTCATTATGTGCCACTAGTATAATGTGCCATTATGTGCCATAGTATAATTACTAACTGGATTTGTAATGTTTTGTGAACACCAATGTTTTGACACAAAGATGGATATTCAAAACATGTAACTTAAAAAAAACTTTCGATAGTTTACAGTAAATCCTTCAGTAATTATTTGAAATTAAAATCTGCCTCTAAAAATGACTGTATAAGCCTAGTAGCCTCTTGGTTATAATTGCCACATCAAGCAATGTCTAATTCACTTTTACTGTTTAACATTAGATTCAATATATCATTATATTAATTTAATTGGTTATTATAGCATCGGCAGAGAGTAAGACACAGGGAAGCCATGACTGTGCTGCATCTTTATTGAAAAACTGGCAGAAAGAGGTACATACAGAACATTGAACTCGAGGGAGAGGTCTCCTCTGGCCACCAGCTTCACCCTGCCAGTCATCCACCGCTCCCCCACACATTAGCTCGTTCTCTAAAACATAATACATCGAACACCTAACTATATCTAATAGATATCATCATTAAACAACACAAGTCCCTTTTCCATGTGCTACCATAAGCCTTTGTGTGTGGCCATCTACCTAGCCACACCTCCAGAGTCTTCCAGTGCCAGTATCATTCTATACATGTCCTGGGGGACCTGGGAGGGTTAACATACAGGGTGTTTTTCCACTGTACAGTCAAAAACAAGTAATAGTGTTAGTTTACTGAAAATATAATGCTACTTTAGAAATCTTTTTTGAAATTTTTTTTTGAATTTTTTTGAATTTTTGAAATCTTTACAAAGTAATCTAAATAGCATCATATTAAGAATAAGCATATGTTTACAAACAACAATGAAGTTTAAAAAGTCTTTGAGTAACACTTTCTATGAATGTCACATTTGGAAGCATCTATAAACACATCCATAACATGTTATAATGCATTCATAAGACATTGTAAACATGGCTATAAACATTTATTAAAATGCATTGCACATTATAGCCAGGCTTATTATGCATTATGAATTGTTGACATAATGCATTATAAGTAGTGTTCAGAACACATTATAAGAGCGCATAAGTTTGTCCGCTCTAATTAAATTGAAGCGTACTGTACTAAAGCCTCCTCCAGTGTTAAGAGTGAGGCTTTGACTTGAAGTATTTACTGAAGAATTTACTGAAACACTAAAATATACACAGTAAAGCTCATTACAGGCTTTAGATGTCAGATTTTAATCTAATGCTGCCATCAGTAGTGTTTTGTGCTTGGTTTGCTGTGATGTAACATTTAAAGTGAGATGCTGGATAAGAAAAGCACAGTGTAGCAGTAATTCTAGACTGGACAGCCTGTTTGGAGCATCTGAATATTCAGGACTGAAGCCCTGAAGATGCAGCTCTAACAGCGCCAGCACTGAAATCTCAGGATGTAGTTAAACTTTGTATTTGTCTTTACTTTACACTCTCCAAGCTGAGACTGACCTGTTTGACACTGACAGTGTAACATCTTATTAACACTACTTATAATGCATTATATTAACGCTTCCTAATGTATAATAAACATGGCTATAAAGTGTAATGCAGTGTAATTAATTTTTAGAAAGATTTATAACCATGTTTATAATGCCTTATGAACACATTATAACATGTTATAAATGTGTTTATAGATGCTTACAAATGTGACGTTCATAGAAAGTGTTACTGGTCTTTGTACTATTTTTGTTCAAATCAAATGGATTTACAAATGAATCCTTTCTGTTTCTTTTAGTTGTATTTTATATACTGTCACAACTTTCTTGGAATTGAGGTTACCATAGGTGTGTGAGTCACGATTGTGATTCTAATCCCTGTAACCGTAAAATATGAGTTACAAGAGACTGATTATTATAACACAGCCGATACTTTAACCACTCCACACACACACACTGACGTACACCCACAAGCTCTTCCTTTCAACCACTGACACACTAAAGGTCACAAAGGTCAGCTCCCTTTGCAATTCTCATTTTCGCAAGAAACTCACACACGCACACACACACACGTACACACACACACACACACATGTAAAGGTCATGTCCCTGTGCAGCCCTGAAATCCACCCACGTTTACTCGAACAGGAATACACACGTCCTCTGCGTGTCCTCATGAGGGGGAACAAAACACAGTGTTTCCTTTAAGCAGATAAGAAAATTGGAGAAGCAGGAGTGAGAGTGCGATGGAATTAGGATGCATTCAGCTCTCGTCTCCTGTGAATATATACTCTCAAACACACCACACAGACAAAAGCTGACAGCTGACAAATGTACTTAATGCACCTGCATGAAAGAGACAGTTCTCAATAGCAGGAACTCTCATGTGTAAAACTAACATAAAAAGTAAAGAATAGATTATTTAGATGTCAGTACACACCCGCAGCACAGACTCTCACCCTCCTACCTTCAGGCTACAGGAGTGTGAAGTCCAGGACTAAAAGACTGCTGAAATGTTTCTATTCATAGGTCATCAGGCTGGTGAACACCTCACTCACTACATCTTCTCCCCTCCCATTCAGAACAGGTTTAACTTTGGCCAACCTTGCACTCAATAACTGCACCTTACATACACTGTACTGCTGCTGTCAGACCACTACTGTTTACATCTGTTACTGCACAGAACACTACTGTTTACATCTATTACTGCACAGAACGCTACTGTTTACATCTGTTACTGCACAGAACTCTACTGTTTACATCTGTTACTGCACAGAACTCTACTGTTTACATCTGTTACTGCACAGAACGCTACTGTTTACATCTATTACTGCACAGAACGCTACTGTTTACATCTGTAACTGCACAGAACTCTATTGTTTACATCTGTAACTGCACAGAACACTACTGTTTACGTCTGTTACTGCACAGAACTCTACTGTTTACATCTGTTACTGTACAGAACACTACTGTTTACATCTGTTCATTGCAACATGCACTTTATGAACAGCTGCTCTACATACTTGCACATATGCATGTGTAAATTTTTTCAGTAAACATTATTTATTATTGATAATAACTGATATAAAAACCAGTGTTCTGCGTGTATGAAATGTAGAATATGAGTTACAGTATGGAATCATGGCCAAGCAACCATGGACTGCTGAATGAGGAGGCGAATGTTCCTTCACCCGTCACTGTGTATTGACTTCATCTCATGAGCTTTTTACATATTGGTGTATAATAACAAACATATAACACAGTACCGTTCAATGCAAAAACCTTCATTTACAAGTACTTTTTGGTCATCAAATTACCACAAGCCTTAAATAGTGCCAATCCAGTGCACTGCTTCATACAGAGCGCACTACTTAGGAATTGAGATTCCTCAACAGTGTAAAATTTAGCTAAGAAATAGTCATTTTTGGTTCAGCCACATCCATTCTCAACAAATAGTGCACTTTTCAACATAGAACAAGTGGCATTCTTTAGTCTAAAATTGTGTTAAATAAAAAAGTGTGTGTGTGTGTGTGTGTGTGTATGTATGTATGTATGTATGTGTATATATATATATATATATATATATATATATATATGTATATATATACACACATATACACACACACTTTTAATTTAAAACAATGAAGAACTGATTTGTACAGTGCTTTGCGCTGTACAACATCAGACAGATACGACTGTTTCTAACACAACAAGCCACCCAACTCTTGGTACAAGCAGTGGTCATCTCACGCCTCGACTACTGCAATGCCATACTAACGGGCCTCCTGGCCCGTGTTGTAAAACCACTGAAGATGGTTCAGAACGCTGCAGCGCGTCTGGTCTTTAACCAACCAAAACGGACGCATGTCACCCCACTGCTCATTGAGCTCCACTGGTTACCGGTTGCTGCTCGTATCAAATTTAAAACTCTTACGATTGCCTACAAGGTGTTAACAGAGCAGGCTCCTTCCTACCTGCACTCGCTCCTAAAGGCTTACAGCACCGCCCGGCCGCTGCGATCCTCCAATGAACGTCGCTTAGCTTTGCCAAACATTCACACAAAGCAATCGAGACTGTTCTCATACTTGATTCCCCAATGGTGGAACAAGCTACCTTCCACTGTCAGAGCAGGGGCGTCCCTCGCTATGTTTAAGAAACTCCTGAAGACGGAGCTCTTCAGGGAGCACTTACTCTAATCGCCTCTTGCAATCTAACCACTACCAATCTCATCTCCTTCTTGCCCTCCTTCCCTTCTCTACCCCACTATTACCCTTTGGCCTCCTTTAAGGCCTGACTATGTTTGTTCTATGTACCTCATTATTTGTAAGTCGCTTTGGATAAAAGCGTCTGCTAAATGTAATGTAATGTAATGTAAAAACAGCTAGAAATACAATTAGAGAGATCTGACATACGGAGCATTGACATATACTTATTATATTATTTTTATATGGATTTGATCTATTGTTAGTGTTTTTTTCCAGAGCAAAGGTTTGCAACCGTTACATTGATGGAACAATGGGACATCTGGGACACCTGTTTGAGGGGAAGTGATGGTGACGTAAGGGTAAAAAAGGTTTCAGTTTTAAGTTGACTGTTTTACGTCACTGCTACAAAAGCCATAAATCACGGAAAAGTCATTCCATTGAATTGTTCCCTCCTTTCTCCTCCCCCAGATTCAGCTGGAGCTCCAGATGACGATGTATGAGTTATCACACTGAGCAGCAGCAGCAAGGAGAGTGGGAGAGACTCAGAGAGCCAGAGAGAAGAAAGCATCTCAGGCAGAGAAAAGGAGGGGGGGGGTGAAGGAGAGGGAGAGAGACATTGTGAGAGGGAAACAGTGCTAGACAGAAAGAAAAGAGATAAACAGAGAGAAAGAGAGTGATAGAGTAAGAGAGAGAAATTAAGAGAGAAAAGAGAGTAGAGAAAAAGAGAATGAGAAGAGTGAGACAATGAAAGGTAGAAAGAGAGACAGAAGAAACCAAGGGATGAACAAATGAAAGGTTTGTACAAGGTTTGAGAGAGAGGGGGAGAGAGAGAGAGAGAGAGAGAGAGAGAGAGAGAGAGAGAGAGATTGTTTTTTTTTATTTTTCCCCTGAATTCTGCTTACAACGTTTGTATGGTTTATGAGTCTGAAAAGCAAAGAAAGCAGAAGATGCGATACACAGAGGTATAATGAATGCATTAAGTAAGGTAATGTCTCACTGCTGGAGGCTGGGTTAGCAGAGTGAGGTGGATACAGAGGCTGAAAACATTCACACTCAGATCTTTATTGTCACATACACAGATAAGCAAGCTGCACTGTGTAATGAAACTCTTATTTTACATATTCGTCACCAGTGCCATAATAAAAATCAAATATTGGGTAGAATAATAAATATAAAAGAATTTTGCATGGCATGGGAGGCCTAAATATGCAGGAAGCTGCAGGGCATGGCAGAATGAAGGGAAAATAGGAGAGGAGGGGCGAGAAAGAAATGACTGCGGTAAATATCCCCCCTTTCACTAACGTCATTGCCAGCACTCCGCACAGCGGGAACGAAGCGTGTGTATGTGTGTGTGTCATTTTGCTTGTATGTGTGTGTGTGTGTGTGTGTGTGTGTGTGTATGAGTCTTGAGGCATGAAGGGCTGAGCATGCATTAACCAACTAACACTTACATTCTCAAACTAGATATAAACACTTACACATCTAGATCGTTCTACTGAACTGGTTCAACGTCAGAGTTTAAATCACATTTCAGACGTTTTACTGACTTGGACATTAGACTAATATCCCTTTGCTTTGAGTGACCCTGATAAGAATGGTTGAATTTGCCTGATTTCAATGTGCACATCAGTTCCCCACAAATGAGGTTAATTGCATTACATTAAGTACTTACACATAGTAATTATGTCAATGTATTTTTTCATTCATGTGGAGTCAGTGTAAACATTAGAATCAAACCAATTTAAAGTCAATTAAACTTTTATGCAACCTTTTTTTTAATGTATGCCTTAATTTAACCCCTTAAAATCTCAGGCTGATTACCTACTAGAGCTTATTGAAGCAATAAGCCAGAGAGCCTGTGTGTGTTACTGTGATTTTATCACTGGAAGGTTGTTCTTACTCTCTTTCCTGTGATAAAAAGTATTATTAATAATACTTGACATAAACAAATTTTCTGCCAAGAAATGTAATTCCTTTAGAGTTTGGTATAGTTGCCAAGCAACCATGGCCTGCTGAATGAGGAGAATGTTTGGTCATCTCTGCATATTGTGGTCATTTCAGGAATTTGTAAATACTTTATCACATAACAATGAAAATATGATAACACATCACTGTTTACTGCGAAACCTTTCAATTTAGAAGTACTTTTTGGTCGCCAAATTACCACCACAAGTCTTATTTAGCCCCAATCTAGCGGCGCCCTCTTTTCACACCAGGGCTGAATCTCAAACAGCTCTCTGTTCCCTACATAGGAATTTAAATACTGGATTGTGCAGCCCAACAGTGCAAAATATTGATAAAAAACGGGTTCTTCATCAATACTCAGTGCTCCTTGTGAGCAGCATGAGAGCACAAGGTTTTTTTTGTGTTGTGGCGCAGTAATATACAATTCGCTTGATGTGAGGTGGTCATAGGTGTGCGTATGTGGTGGATTTTACATGGCTCAGCCAATCAGATTTTAGCACTGGAACTGTCCGGTTTATAATATTAAGTAACTACAGGGACGTCAGTGCAAAATGGTTAAGTTATTCTTGGGTTATGGAAGTAATAAAACTTTGGCCATTTAAGGGTTTAGATTTATTTTTATATAAAAGACTGAACATTTTGTCTCTACCAAAATGATCAAGTTTACTAAACTGCAGAAAACAGATAATGACCATTCTTAATTTTGGACACTGATTTTCAGACTTTGGGACACACTTACTTCAAACCAATATGATCTAACTGCTCACAGTTTGGTTTGGAAGACCATGAAATTGAAAATGTATTATTTATTGGTCGAATGCATTTTGCCACAGAATGAGTGCAGTAGGCGAGAATATGTAATTGCATAATAACCTCTTTTGAGCCTATGTGTGTGTATATATAAGCGGCAATAATACAGGAGAAGGAAAAAAACATACTTTACTTTTAATGTAAATCAATGGAACCAGATGTTTTTTCCAAGTCATTTTGGGCCATTTCTTTTGGTCCACTCATCATGAATGTAAAGGACAACATGTATTTTCAAACTATGTCAAAAACAGGAAAACAACATAAATGTAAATGCAAGGTTTTCTTCTGACAGCAGCGATATATTATTACTGCATATCAATACTTAGACATAATTGTCATTCTATAGATTCAGGCTTGGTTATTAATCAAACACAAGTGTCTTCCTCTTATTCTGTGCACAGTTTTGTCCAGATGACAATGATACTCTGAAACACTTGTGAGAGAACATCACTGCTGAGCCCTGAAGACGCAAAGCAATTGACCTCTGCCCTCTCAGGAAAACATTATTCTGGCGGATTCTGTAACTGACTAAAACTTGTTTTCACCTCTAACCGCTAGCAGCTATTACAAGCTAATGACCCTGGGTTCTTCAGAGACACAAAGAGTGTGGAAGCAAGAAAGTGCAGAATTTAGCTGCAAGCAGAAAAGTGCTTTAATGAGTTTTAGTTCATTGATGAGTCACATCCCACTCTTAAGGTGGAAACCATCAGAGAGAGTCCATTAATAAACCCTCTTCCTGATTTACTTGCAAGAAAATGACTCATGAACCATTATTACTGTTTAATATTTACAAAATGACTATAACATGACATTATCCCTGGAGAGCATCTAATTTAGGCTTATAGTAGCGTAACATTCTCCACAGGCTGTCGACATGCAGTCATATAATCAGGAGAGAACACTGGATGGAAAGAGGGGCCACCCACTGAACTGAATACGTCATGAATTTTGGATCGAAATTATTGGTAGCACTGAAAATAAAATTGCAATTATAAAAAGAAGACCACCCTCAATAAATTGGGAAATGTTAAATGCCGTAGCATTATGGTAATTCTTTGAACATTTTCCTGCTTCAGTCATAATAAAATATTCAGTCAATAAATATTACAAATTCATGGTAAGTTTTGAATAGTCAGTGAAAAGTAGTCTTGGGCATTTTTACTGTTTTCATTGTTTATTTGGGGATGTTTTACCTGGAGAGTGACATTATCTTAGAAGCCAAAGAGCTTAGCTTAGTAGGTAAACTCGGGTAGCCCTGATTCCCTGTCTGTTTATTAATATAATACATGTATTCTAGTAAAAGTCCATAAAAAACTCCTTGATGTGGTCACAATACAGTGAAATAGTATTGCACAGAAGTTATTATGAAGTGAACAGCTCACTAAAAATGTATTTACTGCATAAACAATGACTATGCAGTAGTAGCATGATACCTAGTATGAACATATACCGCTTATTTAGTTCGCAGGTAGCTAAATCTATTATCATGTAATGTTTAACAAAATTATTATTTGGAAAAACAAACATCCAAGCAAAAGATAACCTGCCTGTGATGGAGCAGCCCATAGTCATCAAAATGAAAAACTTCCAACAAAGAAAACTTTGCAGGATATGGCTGTGGTTTAGAAGAAGGCTAGTATGCCTTGCTTGCCCATTTTCTCCAGTGAGGAGGAGCCAAAGTCACTGTTATTTTTTCCTAATTAGCTATCTAGCTGGCTAGATGACAGCAAATGGAAAACAAATAACTCTTCACAACTGATGATTAGAGCAAGTTATGTGCTGATAGCAAGACTTCCCACACACAGTTAAGTCTGTTTAAGTGCCACTGTTCTATTTACATGGTGTATGTTCTACTATACAACAGCAAAACCATACCATAGTTATGACATTATAATGACATTAGTCAAGAGAGTATAAGAAGAATAGGAGCCTAAGCAGAATGCAACAGCAATGTGTCATGTTCATTCCAGACTGCAGGGGGCAGTCTGCTCCTTGAGCATCATGCAATGCCTGTGAATCATCTCGAAAACAAGCCTCCAAAGTTTGCTGACGCAAAAGGATTATCAGGAGTTTCGCCTTGAGTGCGGGAGCAGGATAAATGTGTTACACTGGCATTATTCAGGGTGAAATAGACTCTGTTTGCTTGCTCTCTGCTGTCTTGGAGACTTGATGTTTCCAAAGTCCCTCACACAAGGGCCAGAATGTGAAACAGTCTGTGTTTCTGGCCCCAGTCATGTGTCTGTACGTTCTGGCTCTCATGAGGATGCGGATGTGAGGGTAAAAACAGTTTATAGAAATCCTTCAGAGTAATCCTGCAGCAGCAGCAGCCAAAACGTTGGGGAAATCCCCCAAGAGGGTATACAAGTGTGACCTGTGCCTTTGGGTTACAGCAGTATGCAGCCTACATAAAGGCAAAACTCTGAGATCAATCAAATTTATTTGTATAGCGCTTTATACAATGGATGTTGTCACAAAGCAGCTTTAGAGAATTTCAGAAAAGACAAAGTTTTAACAGGAGTGTAAACATGTACGCGTTACAGTAGTCTAGCCTAGAAATAATAAAAGGGCTATAGGGACAGGGCATTTCTTATCTTGGCAATGTTGCGAAGATGCAGAAAAGCTGTCCTAGTGATGCTGCCTATGTGTTGATCAAATGATAAATCTGAATCTATTATAATGCCAAGATTTTTTGCTGCTGAGCCAGGTGTGGCTGGAAAGTCGGCGAGATTTAAGATTAAATCTGGTAATTTACTTCTTGCTAATTTTGGACCCAGAAGGAGAACCTCTGTTTTGTTACTGTTTAATAGGAGGAAGTTACGTGACATCCAGCATTTATTTAATTTCCAGTCAAAATGGACAGTGGAGCTTCATTTCCAGGAAATTCTTCTGTGGACATTAGACAATGAAAATCTACTTGCATAAGTAAGAGGAAAGTCAAAGGCAAATGAGTAGAACTTCCCAAAGAGAAGGATAAAAATGATTAAAACGTACAGAGAAAATGGGACTTCTAACAGCTCTGCAAAACTTGGTAGCCCAAACTGTCCACGTCAGATAAAAAACACTTAAAGCTTTAATCTCAGAGAGAGGAGAAAATCAAGCTGCTTCAGATCTGAAAACATCCACAGGTGTTTCTGTCCATCTTTCCACTGTGAGAAGACGACTCAGTGCTGTGGGTCTGAAAGGATGTGTAGCTGTCAAGAAGAACCTCACTGAGAAAAGGAGATGGACACATCAAACAGAGAAGCTAAACAATGGAGTGACCACTCCAGAGTCCAGACCTCAACAACACTGAATGTGTTTGGGATTACTTGGATTATGAGAAGCAGAAATAATGGTGCCATCAAGGCCCCTAGCCAGCACGGTAAACACCCCACCCCCTCACCCCATCGCACTTTGACTTTCACATTTGCCTTTAAATGGAGAGCAACTTCGCTATCAATGGATGGCAGAACAACTAGCCAACCTCTCTGACACTTCACCATCCCCTACAAACCCCACGCACCCTCTCCACCACGTGCAACACTTTCTTAACCGCTCAACATCCCCTCCTGCTCACACAGTGTCAACAACTGCCCCCTCACAGGGGATTGCACAATTGTCACCCTGTGAAATTTTGCCACCCATGAGAAAATTTTCTGTAGGCGTCACTGAGCAGAAAACGCAACCAACTTCTAAGACAGAACTTTGGAGGTGTGGAAAAATGCATGTGCAGATTTCTTTGAGAAACTGAAAGCAAGTCACATGAAAACGTATGATGGAAGCTGTAATGAAGACAAAGGGTAGATACTGAAAAAAGGCATATTATATTTAGTTATTGATGCTTGTAATCTAATGTTCTGTTAAATATATGTTTTCTGTTTTTTTTCCTAATACAGAAAGATGTGCTTGTACTTACTGTCTGTTTTGACTGGATTTTACATAGATGAAAAGTGGGCTCTGACTTCTGCTAATTTTCTACTGATTCCTATGCAGTGAATAAACATTGAATGACTCATCACTGAACAGTGTATGTTAGTATATGATACACTCACACTTTCTTATGCCAAAGCATGATTTTGTGAATTATTTCTATGCATTCACAAATATTCTCTTGCAAAGACACTGACACTTGTTGTCTTGCATACATTTGCGTTTATGAGCATGTATTTACATTTAGGGTTCAGCTAAGCACAATTGTTCCTGCATCATCATGAGACGTTCAGTGCGTCACTGTGCTGTTTATTAGCACGGGCATTAGCAAAAGAGGAAAAGAGATTGAAAGTTAGAGAAAGCTATACGGAGAGAGAGAGAGAGAGAGAGAGAGAGAGACATACAATTTAGATCACTGTAATTGTGACCTCGGCCCAGCACAAACACATTGCACTGTGTCGTCTATTTGGGTGATTTTGCATTGGCATTGTGTTGCTTGCACTAGCCTTCAATGCATACGGACATCTGTGATGTCACAGCCCCCTTAAAGTGCAAAGTGAAGTGGCATTAGTGATAATGATGTGCAATAACCTCTGTGGGTGAGCTGATCCCGTTCCAATATCTGCCCCTGTCCAATGTCTGAGGCGGCGTAAACAGAGGTAATAATCATCACCCTGTTAGCACCATATTCCTCTCAAAAGTGGAAGAACTCTGCACTGCTCTTTGTGCAACATTACACCAGGCCAAGCTATTTGGACAAGTGCCAGCTTTCTCAGACAGGCATGAATCTGGCAGAGGCCTATGTGACGCAGTACTATTCTCCATTCTCTCCTCTCCACTGTGCACTGAGCTAATGTCCTCCAAGCCAGAGTGGTTTTGCTTTCTCAGTCAACATTCTGCTACATCCTGCAGCAAAGATTCGCAAATCCTGTCCTGGAGACCCACAGCGTTCTGGAGTTTCAGAGCATTCTGTGCCCAAATAACACTTCATACAACTCAGGAAGGGTTTGATTATTAGCTGATGAGTCAAGGAGGTTAGGGAACCAGCCTTGTGACTGGAAAGTCACTGGTTCTATCCCCTCAACCGACAGTGCCTGATTGAAATGCCCTTGAGCAAGGCACCTAACCCCCAATTGCTCCTCGGGCGCTGTGGATAGGGCTGCCCACCACTCCGGGCAAGTGTGCTCACTGCCCCTAGTGTGTATCTGTTCACTAGTGTGCATGTGGGTGTTTCACTGCATGGATGGGTTAAACGTGGAGGTCTAATTTCTCTGTGTGCAAAACACAGGTTACTCTACCCAACTCATCATTCATTCAGAACTATTAGCCTACTAAGTCCAGTGGGGAACCCTCAGCCTAATGAATTCTGTGAAATAAAAGAATATATGTCTGTATTTAAGCTCATGTTTACTTAACCTCTTAAACTCCTTGGAACCACTGATGGTTCCAAAACACACGTTGTCATACAGCCTAACTTGAGTAGAATTCATGAGTATCAGCTCCAAAAAATCCCCAGAGAACTTAGTTCTCAGTAGAACTGCAGGGAAACTTCTTAGTGTACCAAGAATCTATCAGCACAGGAACTAAAGTTTGTTAGGCCGTGTTGCTCTCTTTTTGGAATTCAGGGTCTAAAATAAAGTAAAAGAAGAAAAAAATAATGTATTTTTTTAATGTAACAATGTAAAAAGCAGATTACTTTTAAGCACTATCATTTGATATCATTTGATATCATGTGATAATGCTCTTGCCCTAGAGGACTGCTCACCAACCTTTAAATGGAAATTTATCTTCCAGTAGAGCTCAGTTCCAACCCTCATCTAGCACATGTGATCCTGCTGATC
Source organism: Pygocentrus nattereri (assembly GCF_015220715.1). Lineage (NCBI taxonomy): Eukaryota > Metazoa > Chordata > Actinopteri > Characiformes > Serrasalmidae > Pygocentrus > Pygocentrus nattereri. The sequence continues at coordinate 12,246,633 of NC_051216.1, read as the reverse complement.
AAGGCTGATTCAAGGACTATTTTGCCTTATAACATCCTGCAAGCATCTCTCCACCCTCCATGTATTTGAGAAATATATTTTCAGCCAAAAACATTTAACAAAACTATCGCAAACCAATGTTTCATCTAATACTTTTCTAGAAGGGAGCTTTTAGAGGCATTAAATGTTTCAGACATCTTGTTCCTATGACTTCCACTGTAAACAATTCTGAGTCAGGGAGTTTCTCTAGAACCTCAGTCCGCTCTCAATGACTTTGTTTATATAGTAACTATTGAATCACACATAAACTTCGACAAATCAGGGGAATTCCCATTTAGGGCTGCACAATCTTTTATTTGTGAACTGTTGCAGTATCAGCCTTTGCAATACTGGTGTTGCAGGACGCTGCAATACGCATATGAGCCCCCTAACAAATCACCATTTTTTTCTAGTGTGTGCTGTGAGTATCCTGACTAAACTGAAATGTTCTGCGGGTGTTTTGCTGAATTAAATGAATCAATGCATTCAAATGGTTCTACATCTGTAAATTATTGTTGTCAAATAATGCAGGCCAGTCTACACAGCTTCACAGCTCACATCGAGTCCACCAGTATTTGTAGTGTTCTGTTCATTGTAAACATTTTCATATTGAAAATCACTCAATGGCCCTTTTTAGCATTTCCTGTGATTCTCTGTGCGTTACGTATGGGAAAAAGTGGACAAGCGTACTGCAGCTTAAAGGGGAAGTGATATAAGTTTCACCTGGCGAGTTTGAGTAGTGTCGTACTGTACGTGTGCTAAGGGCATTGTCTTGCTATGCCACAGACCAAAGAACAAAAGGAGCTGAAGATGTGAGCAAGGATGGAAACGCCTGCCCTCTGAACTCACAGGCCCACCATACATGTGTGACGCTGTCAGAGCAGCTGTAAAACGTGACAGGAAACCCAATCAGCCCCAGTGAAAAGGAGAGGGGAGTGCTCTAAGCTTAACAGTGCATTTATGCTTGTCTCGCACAAGTATATTCATAACATTTTACTGTAGGCTTTATTTTGCTGTGCCATGTAATCTATTGATGTGTGAATTCACTAGTAATTTATAATTGCACTACCACAGATAAAGCAGAGGTAAAATCAAGTTGTTATAATTTCAGAAGAAAACTTTGTATCTTCATTTTGTTGTTTCTCAGTTTTTGACATAATTTGAAAATGCCCATTTCCCTTTACACTGTGTGCAAATTTCATGAACAATGGACCAAAAGAAACGACCCAAAATTAAATCTGGTTCCACTGACTTACACACACACACACACACACACACACACACACACACACATACACACTTGTGAACTGTTGCAGTATCAGCCTTTGCAATACTGGTGTTGCAGGATGCTGCAATATGCATATGAGACCCTTAACAAATCATTATTTTTTCTAGTGTGTGCTGTGAGTATCCTGATATATATATAAAATTTATTTTTGCCATTAAACAAATTGTGCTCAAGTACTAACCATAATTTATTTTTTCATGACCATTTCCCAACATCTTTTTACCCTTTTGAATTAAAGAACTGTGGATAAAACACTCCTTTTAACTTCCTAATGAAAAATGGAGCTAAACTGCAATATGCAGAATAGACGAATGTAAATGTGTTAATTGTTCTGACATCACAAAATATTTTGGCCAAAATTGAATGTTTTTGTAGCTTAATTTCCGTATAAAGACTGTACAGAGTGAATCATAAGCTTAATATAAAAGTCTTTGGTAGTGTTTACATATACATCAACTGTCTTTTTTTGTGCATGCATTGGGCCCTTTAAAAGTTGTTTTTGAAATGGCTGGGGATGATAAAGAAGCATAAGAGTAAACTTTTATTGCACAGAATGCATGCAGACTAGTTTAGGTTCAGAGAGAGAGAGAGAGAGAGAGAGGGACGTGCTCTTTCTCTCTCCCCCCAACCCTCCCAGGGTCAGCTGTTTACTGGATGACGCACATTGAGCCCCAGTTAATATTGTACAGGAGGCGCTGGCGTCTGACTGAGCATTCCATTACAAGCCCTTCACGCTGAGTTCACTCAGCAGCTGTGCGCTGATTTGGCCTCTCTCTCCCTCTCTCTCCATCTCTCTCTCTCTCTCTCTCTCTCTCACTGTATTTGCTCAACTCAAAAGTCTGCCTGACTTACCCACGTCACCAAGGAGAGGCATTGCAGACTTCAGAGCTATTTGGAGTTCACCTGATAAAGAGACACAAACCTGTTGAAAGTTTATTCCACAGGAACGTAACCTGATGCTGAAGTGGTCAGTAAGTGAAACCGCAACAATAGAACCGTCACACCAGCCACTGAAAGATGCCACTTCTCTGAAACACTAGTGTGCTTTGCGAAATAAAGGTTGCCTGTGTTGTGTAAGACTGTTAAAAAGAAAAGCAGCACTTATGAGAAGCCTGCTTTAACCAACATCCCAGCGTTTGGCAGTTAGTGGTCAATGACGGCAAGCATTTGTCAACCTGCAGACCACACGTAGCCTTCATATAATCAGCCAGGCTGTGCTGCCATTGTGCTGCTGGAGCGAGTTATGTAACACTAGCCGGTCTGAACAAGGTTTCCTAATGACTCCATTAGCATGAAGCTTCATTAAATCGTTCGCAGTTGGCCAGCCTTGAAGTAGTGACTGGCACCGGCATACAGCTGTGCTCAGAGGAAGCAGGCAGCTCCAATTAGCAATACTAGACTACAATAATGCCAGTGTGCTGAAATACTGGTACTGGCTCACCTCTTCCATTGTGTGCAAGTTTACTCTGTATTTTCTAAGAGTTTTCAGCCGTGCAAGTCATTGAACTGTGTAGTGCATGGTCAATGCATACAGGCATGTATGTTTTTGGTGCTCATAACATAAGTCAGTCATGCCCAGGTCATATGTTGATTTATTAATTTATACTAATAAATTATACTAATTTAAATTTAAAATTTAAATTATACTTATACTAATGAATTTTCATACATATTTTTTCTGAGTAATTCTGGGCCATTTCTTTTGGTTCATTCATCATGAACTCCACCCATAATGTAAAGGACAACAGGCATTTTCCAAGTAGGTCAAAAACTGAAGAACAACAAAAATGGAGATACAAGGTTTTTAAGTCCATGAAGTTGGTAAGTATTTTGATTTGGAAAGCAAATGAAATTTATAGAGCACAGGAGAGGTACTGGCAGACTGTCTGATTTCCTGAGTGAGTAGTCATGCAGCAGAGTTTTGTGGAAAAAAAGTGAATTGCAGTAATGAAGATGTGAAACATTGCTCTTTAAAGGTGAATGCTCTTTTACTGAACAGGCAACAACAGAAGAACCACTGCCCAGCACTGCTGAAATGGCCAAGATTTCAGGCAGGTCACTTCTAGCCAAACATTTTCTCCTGATGGTAGGTGCTAACACTGCACCAGCACCTCACACAGTGCATGTTTACCTGACCAAAAACAACTTATGCACAATACATGTATGTACAATAAATGTCTCTCCTACCATGAGAGCAACGCTTCCTAAGAGCTTCCTCGTGCGGCTACATGTTACAGTGTTATGATGAACTCGGTCAAACGCAGCAGTTAGGCCTAAGGTGATTACAGTGTTATTAAGTAAAATGTTAATCTGCTGAGAGAAGAGCGCTCACGTAAGAGTTGTAGTATCCAAGGTGTTGGAATATGTCTGAATTGGAGGGGGAAAAAAGGGAAAAGCATAACACAAAAACACACGATGGAATCTAAATTTTTCCCATGAAAAAGTAACAGTTCTCTTTTTTCTAGTGTCTTTTTGCCTTTGGGGGGTGGGTGGCCATATCGTCTGTCAGCTTTTTATAATGTCATCAAAATATCGATTCACAGCTCATGATCTTAGTTTCATGATTAAGTTTCAAGACATCAAAGGTGCGAAACACCCACATAGATTTCAGTGCTGAGGGATTTCTCACTGATCAGTTAAACTGATAAAGATTATCATGAAGCATGTTTAAAACTAAACCAGAAGTTACATGTACAGCATTTGGCAGACACTCTTATCCAGAGAGACTTACAATTTGATCATTTTACACAGGAAGGTGGTGTTAGGAGTCTTGCCAAAGGACTCTTATTGGTATAGTGTAGGGTGTTTACCCAGGTGGAGATTGAACCCCAGTCTACAGCATAGAAGGCAGAGGTGTTACCCACTACACTAACCAACCACAAAGTTGGTATAAGTCCATTTACCTTGACTTACTACCAGAATATATGTCATATTTACATTCATGACTTCACTAATTTGGTAACTGGGTAACCTCCTAAACCACTGCATTTACATTCTTAAATATAAAGGTGCAAAAAGAGTTATTTGGAGCACTGCCTACCATCAGGTAAGTGGCGAACTGTGACTATTAGTGCTTGATCTTAGACCATAAATGTTAAAACTGAGGAATAAACCCAGTCTGCTAGCATCTCTGTGGGATTCAAGTGGTTTGTTAGTGCTAAGCTAATGGCAGTAACGTTTTTTGGCCATTCTAGATTATACAGTTTGAATTGGAAGCTTCTTAAATACACTTTATGTTTAACCTGTTCAACTCCTTGAACTTTGTTCAACTTCTTGAACCTTGTGACAGACATGTTGACACATATATTACCTTGCAGCCATTTCACATTGAATCTACTTTCAGTAGAGAGATGGTTTACATTTCTAACAACTCACTGATTAGGTTGCTGCTTATATTCAAACTCAGTATTTCAGGATTTGGGACTTCCAGAAGGCCTAGAGCTCTCACTTCATAATTACGCTGATGGTTAAGCTAATGCATTAGGCCTTTTCTTTAGCTCCTGAAGTTCTAACCAAGATGACAGCTCACTTAGCTATCTGCCTACTTAGACAAACAATTCCTGACTGGCCAGTTTTCTGATTGATGTTTTTGGTGACACTTTATTTTGAGTGGCCCTTTTAGCTGAAACAAACAATCAAGACTCTCAGTAACACATCAGAAATATATGAGGGTTAGGGTTAGGTTTTGGGTTGAGGTTGTGTAAGGTTAGGTTTTGCGTAATGGAAGCAACATATTAACAGTAGATCTACTTAATGTCAGTAATGTATCAACAGAACATCTACAAGATATTTATTTCAGTGTATTCAGATGCTTCACTACTGCTACTTCACTGATCTGTTGTTGATGTGTTACTGATAATCTGTTAAGAGTTTGTTTATCAACCCCCACTCCAAGACCACTCCAGATAAAGTGTTGTAAAACGAAAATAAAACAAAGTTTCTTCATTCAGAACTTCAATGAAACAACAGTAGTACTTTAATACTTGTAAAGTTTAAATACAAGCAAGATCCTATTTAACAGAAATGAACTCCAAAATAGGAACAAGCATTTTTTAGTTCCCAGAAATCATTAGGCCTTCTCTGAAAGCCTAGAAGGAACTGAAGGTTCTCCACTGATACAGGTACATGAAAAACAATGTAAACGTACACTCAAAGGGGGAACAATAATCTAACTATAATGAAATATGATACAACTATGTTCCCTAGCTCAAGGTACAGAAGACCATTGAGGGCACCACCCAGTGACATAAGAGGAACAATTCAGTCCCTTTCTGTGAGAGTATAGAGGTGAGAGAGTCAGGTTAGCCTATAGGAGTGAAAGGGTGCAAACACTGTGAAGTGCAGTGTGAGAAGCAGTTCTGAAGAATTTCCTTGAGTGTGCATCATGACATGCTGATAACCCAAAAGTGAGATTTGATTCACGGAGAGAGATTGATTTTGCTAGAAACCTTGAGAGCTTAAACCCCGTAAGCCCACCCCTGACATAACCCATGGTGATGCCCTGCACTCTAAAATAATGGTTGTGCAAGGGCAATGCTTCTCTATAGAACAACAAACACTCAAAGAACCATTTGAATGCATAACTGTTTCTTTCATCAAATGGTTCTGCTCTATGATGGGGAACATGTTGTATAAATGGTTCTATATCGCACCAGAAAGGGTCCCACTATTGTGACTCAAAGAACCCTTTTTTAAAGTGTAGAGGAACCACCTTTGGTTCCCTAAAGAAGGTTTTAATGGATGATTCTTTAAAGAAACTAAATTGGAACCACGGAATTAAAACTGTTCTCGCTCCAAATAACTCACTTTGGCATCTTGATGTTTAAGAGTGTACCCTAAACAAATACAGGATGGCAGTGATGATTGTTGATCTCATAAATATGCCTTATGCCATGTTTTTGTTTTGGTGATCATCACATGTAGTTTGTGCATCTCTGATATTGAATATGTTGGCATGCCGCTACTTGCAGGCTGGAGTGGTAATAGGGCTATTTCATTGTTATGGTTATAAATTGCATCACAGTACACTTTTTTGAGCATATTATGGATATCATCAGTACTTAAATTAAAAAAGAGCACAACACTATAGAAGAACCAGCTTTGGTTCTCTAAAGAACCTTTCAATGGATGGTTCTAAAAGCTAGAAACTAAATTGGAAGGACTGAATTAAAAGGGAAGAAAGAGCGTTTTTCTCTGTGTTCTCGCTCCAAATAACTCCTTTTAGCACCTTGATATTTCAGAGTGTACCGTCTCTCTAAGCTGTCTGAGTTTCACTGCTTGTGAACACGGCTTTCATTTTAACCTGTTTTGGACGGTTTGAAGAGGCTCTTTATTTATTAAGTATTGATAAATGTTTAATGGCCGGTTATGGTGTGTCCAAAGGAGTCTGAGTCACTCTGTTCCTAGATCTGTTCTGTTCTCCAGAGTGTCCCTTTCTACTGGTGATGCTTTTCTATGGATATTATACAAGCTGTGAGAGCGCAATCAAATGCTTGCGTCAATAATGGGCAGCTCAATTCACTAATACACATACGTGATAGAGTATGGGAAATCATACATAAACAACAAAAACCGTTATGCAAGATAGATTTGTCTAATAGTATATACACAATACTATATATTAGTATTAGTATATAATAATAGCATACACAATACTATCCGAAAGTCAGAGACCTCCCTTCATTTTTTTTTTTTTGGCGATTAAAAATGTACTTTTTGCAAAAAAATGGTTAAAATAAGGTCTTTTAGGAAGTGAATAAAAATATGTGCTGTCCCACATTTTCATGTCACTACTGAAACAGAGTTTTAGTCCATAGGCGGAACCTTGTTTTAGCCACACCACTGCATTTTAGAACAGGAAGTGAGACTGCATCCCTGTCCCTCATGACCACATGGTAAGTAGCTAAATCTCATAGGTTTTAAGTAAAGGTGTCCCAAAGATTATTATAACAAATATTAATTACCAAAGCATATTTTTTTTGCAATTAAGTACTTTTTTGTGTTTTGATAAAAAAAATACTGCGATTTTATGTTTATACAGCTATTCAAAGCTGTGTTAGCTAGTCATGTACTGATGAGTTTTTTTGAGTTCTGTAAAAAACGTGTTAAAATTGTCAGTACTAAAACAGTCACTGCTGAAACATTTGGTATCAGTAGTGTTATGACTGTTTCAGTAGTGACACTTATTTGAATAAATAAACATAATTAAGGTATAGTGTTACTCAAAGCTAAAGGATTTTATTCTAACGTCCAAGTCAGTTGAAAGTCCCAAATGTGTTTTCAACTCTGACTTTGAACCAGTTCAGTAAAATGATTTGCATACAACACAGACACTCCTGCATTCTCAGTGTCTCTGCTGGTGAATTTGAGCGCTAGGGGGTCTGCTGGCTCTGCCTGTTTCTATCTTGTGTCAGTCTCTGTGCTCCTGTGTCTGTGCTATTCCAGGCCTAGCTCTGGTATCTGAGCTGTCGTGTGCTGTCCTGATATCTGTCCTGTCTCTGTCTCTCATCCTATTGCTGTCCTGGTATCAGTGCTGTTCTAGCCTCGTTCACGTTACAAGACTGAAAGTGGCACAAATGTGATTTTGTGCCTAAATGTGACACAGCTTCTATTTTTTCACATCTGTATAAAAATGAATGGAATCTGACCATTTCAAATCAAATTTGGGAGACTTTCACTAACCCTAAACAGGACATGTATTCGTTGTGTGGCCAAGTGACTATAATGAGAACGTTTATATCAGAATGAATGGGCCTTTTTTTTCTCTATAACACCATCATTATCTAGTGTGGGCAGAGTGGCAGCAGAAGCAAATTTAAACCAATACAGGATGGCAGTGATGATTGTTCATCTCATAAATATGCCTTATGTCATATTTTTGTTTTGGTGGTCATGACATGTAGTTTGTGCATCGCTGATATTGAATATGTTGGCCTGCAGGTTCTTGCAGGCTGGAGTGGTAATAGGACTATTTTATTGTTATGGTTGTAAATGACATCATAATATGCTTTTATGAGCATATTGTGGATATCATCAGTATTTAAATTTAAAAAGAGCATAATTGGTCCTGTAACTATATGTACAGTATCAGAGTACATAAAACAAATAATCACTGTATTCTGTACTCTGTAATTTTTGATAGTATTTTTAAATGTGGCACTACTATAACTTTGTCTGCTCCATCTTTGTCTGAGCCAGCGAATAAATAAAGGGAAAAAACTAATGATATCACAATGGTCAACTTTTTCTTTTTTTGTTAACTTTTACTATATTAACCATCTAACAGGACTGTATAAACTGTAATTCTTAAAAGGTGATATATAGTTTTAGCTTTTCTTATTCCTCATACTCTCCTCACCGCTATTAGTCAAATTCAAAATTTATTATAGGTTAATTATCATTCTCTAGACATTTTGGTAGCTTATGCTGTGATTTCAGAGTAGTTTACAGTGTAGTTTAATTGAGAGAGTTCTCTATATGATAACCTGTTGAAAGATCATGAATATATTTCTGCTCTTGTCCAGCTATGAAAGCTCTAAAGTGGTTCTACGCCCACTGACAAGGCCGATCATGGCTCCTGAAATGTTTGAGAATCGCTGTAGCGGCCACTTCTGATCAAAGATCAGAAGATGGTGATCCTAGTGGTTTCTGACTGTAAGTGTTCTGGGAATCCTGGACTGTCTGGTGTCTTTGCTGTCCTGGCTCAATCTGGTGGCTGCAGTAGCAGTGCTGCACTCAGTGACCTCTCCACATTAGGCAGAGGCTCAGATCACCTTACTCCAGTGGCTACAGCATGTCCCAGAGTGCGGGAGCCGGCGTCTCATAGCCAGCATATCTCAGACAGAGTCACTCTCCTCACAGCCTGAGGATACTCTCCTCTCTCACCTCGCTCACTTTCTCATAATGTCATCACTAACATTCACACACACCACAGGCGTTTACAGACACTCACAAGCGGTCATATGCAAACGTTTGGGCACCCCTGGCCAAATGAGGTTTTTGTTTTTTTTTTTAAGTGAAAATAAGCTACACATCCTCTAAAGAGAACACACCTCTGCACATTTTAATACATAAATTCTGTTTATTTGCTGAATGTAACGTGTTGGAAGGAAAAAACATGAAATGTGGCCTGTGTGAAGGTGTTATGCCACATTCAGTAATTTATTGTATCATTTATGTTGTAAAAACTAAACATATGAATATAAATTAGGCACAAAATTTAGCAGAAAATTACATGTTTTATTGTGCTCTCTGTAGAGGATGTGTTAACATATTTTGCTGAGATCAACAAAATATATCATCCGACCAGATGTGTTAAAGTGACGGTTTCGAGGAAAATCATATTTATGGAGTTGTTCTCTCAGGCAAAATGTTGTCTGGTGGACATGATGTGTAAAGAACAGGCAAATTTTATTCATCAAAGCGGCAAGACTACTGTTTGTAGCAAATGTAAAATGTAAAAATTTTTAATTTAATTTTTTAAATGTCAAATTTAATGTACTTTTGTCCCTAATACAATGTCATAACTTTTTGATATTATGTAACAAGTCCGCACTGTTTTACATCTTAAAAACCCAGTGTAATTACATACTACATGGACTATAGTGTAAGTTATTCTTAGGTTACAGATGTTTGTAGTAAAACTTTGGACCCACAGGGGGGCCCTGGTCATTGAAGGAGTTAAGATAGTTTGTACATTTACATTACATTTACATTTATGGAATTTGGCAGACGCTGTTATCCAGAGCGACTTACAATTTGATCATTTTACACAAGTAGGTGAAGGTGGCGTTAGGAATCTTGCCCAAGGACTCTTATTGGTATAGTGTAGGGTGCTTACCCAAGTGGGGGACTGAATCCTAGTCTACAGCGTAGAAGGCAGAGGTGTTAACCACTACACTAACCAACCACATCGTACATTTAGGCATTTACAGACTTTCATATCCAGATCACTTACAATTTAACGGCTTACATCCAAGACTTAAAAAAAAGTACCGACTTATGGTTGCTGTGGGCAAATTGTTTCACAAATTTTGATTTTGTTTTCAGATTTGTGCTCAGTATCGCTCTAAGGATCAGTAACGCTCTAAGGACATAAAAAATCCAATATGAGTATACATAGTATATCATGTTAGAGAGTAAAGTGATTGTGTTGAGTCTTACCAAAGAACTCTTATGGGTGTATTGTGGTACGCTTGCCTGGATGAGGCCTGCTACATAAAGGGAAGACACTATACCAACCCAGTAGATTTCAAAGCCAGGTTACAAAAAAGAGGAAAGACCTTTGCAATAATGACAATTTCTGCTAGTGGCACTAGGTCATTTCTAATAGTGTTAATGCAAAGCTAATACTAGTTCATATAAGCTTTTTTTGGCAGTTCTATGTTATACATGAATATGCAAAGCATGGAAAAGACATTCCATGTTTTTGTAGTCTTATTTTTGTTCCCTTTTAGATTTTTATGAAGTTTGCAAGAGACATTAAGATACTTTACCTTGCATGTCATCGTGGGTCTTTTAGTAAGGAGTTCTGGTAAAGACCTGTGAAACAACAAACAACTAAACAACTAACTGAGACCCATTGTTCAAGTCTCATATTTTCAGTTAGTGACTAGATCCACTCATGTTGATGATCTCTCTACATATAATTCTTATTGGATAATTTTCTGTGTGGTTAAATTTTTTTGACCCTTTTGTTTCCAACCAAAACTTAAAAATGCAATAAGACCATTGCTACAGTACATGCAGAGTGTGAATATGAAAATATAATTACAGCATTATAATACTGTTAAATAAAAATCAACAAAAAAAAAGTGTTGGGGCTATATGGCCCTCCTAGTGGAGGTTTTTCAGAGGCTCACTTTAAACAGAGCATTATGAGAAAAAATGGAAAACTGAAAATGGCTGCATCAGCGACCAAAGAAACCCACAAATGTGAATAATTTTTCTGTATGATAACCACTGTATTACCTTAGCTTGATGTCAAAGTCCAGCAGAGAGGTGGCTAAGCATTTCTGCTCCTCTGCTGTCACTGCAGACTGGCAGGGTCGCCTACAGAGCACCACTAATAGCCTGTTAATGAGGAAATGCTCATTTTTTTGAGGGTTGTCTCACTTTGTAGGGGACGATTTCAACCACTACCCCTTGTACCCCTTGTCAGCTCCAAAGGGAAAAATGACACTGGAAAACAAAGGGTAGGGGTTTTAATAAGAAATGGGATTGGGCCTTGGTGCAAATTGGCTGAAACATCACTTTTTATGAGTTTGAGGGGTCAGGCAGGGAAGAACTACTGTGTATGTACAGTAGGACCTGTAAACTGAGGTCTATAAGCTGGGAGCCGTGTTCACAGCAGGCTGACAGAGTGACTGGCACTAACTGCTGGCCTTCCAGCTACTAAACATTTCCCAGCATGCATGAGAGTGAATACAGCTGGCTCTGTGCCTCCCGCCAGCTCACACTCAGCAGGATCAGGACACATGCTGGAATGTGTTTGTATCTCACTGTATACCAGTGAGCTTCCAGACCAGAGTGATCAGATCACTGGCTCTCAGAGGTGGGTCTATAGGACCACTGCACTGCACGGTATGTTGTTTTGGTATGTCCAGGGTAGATTTTCATTTAATCTGCTGTAATATACCTGCTTCAGTTCAGGTAAAAGGGCTCATGAGTTGAAATGGTTATGAAAGAGCAGAAGTTTCAAATGTGTATGGGGGGGGGTGACGATGTGGTGGGATTAATTAACTCTAGCTATAAAACTAACCTTTCTGAAGTTAGTGCTAACAGACTGAGCCACCAAGACTGTTTAGATTTTCTCATAATTGCTTACAGGGGCCCCTTAGTGGCTCTGGGCCCTGGATACATGCCCATAAACAAAATTGGATGATCCAGGCCTAGTGCATGTCTCGCCATTTGTTTTACGTCACGTATGGAAAATGCAGCATAACCATTTAGCGATTTCCTTCACAAACTCAACTTAGCTTCAAACGGGGGGACACTTCCTTTCCAAAGGACAAAAATTTAAGATGATATTGGAGAATGAGGCCCATTCTTTCTAAGATGACATCCAGTATTTGCAAGTTTGGATCATGCCTTCAACATTTGAAGGTACTATAAGGAGAGACTGTATGACTGTAGCAAAGGCGAGAACTCTGAGAATTGGGTCTGGAGTTCTGGGCAGCTTTAGGGCCAGACCCCACACTGATGAGCTTAGACAGGACTGAGAGATTAAACTAAGGGACAGGGAGGAGATGGAGAGGTGACGGAGGGTGTGAAAAGTTTGTGACAGTACACGGAAGGTGGAGAAGGAAATCTATAGGAAGTTAGGGAGGAGCGTCAGGCTCTCAAACGCTAGATATTCCACATCTCCATCTTCTTTACTTAAATATGAGTGTCATATAATTACACCAAATCACTCAATTGCACATCATCACTGTCGACACACAACCTTTAATTTAGATATTTTAGAATATCATTTGAAAACAGCAGCTGTTCTTTACATTGTGTAAACATTTCTTGATGAATGGACCGACAGAAATAGCCCACATTTATTTGCAGTAAAATCTTGTCACATTAACTTACATAAAAACTAAGAACATTTTATTTCACACTTCGCCCTGGCAGAGATGATGTATTACATATACACCAACCTCAACCACTTAGCATCAGGCATCCATCCTCATGTCTGCAGTGCTCAGTAGAGAGCGGTGGTTTACAGGGATTACTGTGTTTACACTTCTGCTTCTCTTCTGTCATTGTTTATACTGTATGTGGTGCTTCTTCCTGGTTTGCAAATCCTCTCTTGTCCTGCACTTTATTATTTACCATATTGTTTGGTATCTGTTGTTGACTCATGCACACAGAGCTGTGCTGAATCCAAACACATCCTGTGTTGTTGTGTGGCAGCAAAGCAATTCTGAATATTTAGAGCATAAAAGTGCACAGAGCATCTCTCAGGGCTTCAGTTAAGAGGCATCATGTTTCAACCTGTATCTATTAAGCTGCCCCACCCCTAATTTAAATCTAATACATCTGATCCAGCCAATCAGAGGCTTGGGAAGGGGTTGATTGGCTGGAGCAGGTGTGGCAAATTGTAATTGGAAGTAGGCTGTAAAGGATGGCAGCTCTCCAGGACCAGGGTTGGAGACCACTTCTATGTAGCACATGTCCATGTTTATCTTTCTCAGAGATTAAAATATTTCTGCCTGAGAGATTCTGCACGTGACGTGCTGTTGAGCGTCCAGTATTGCACTCTTGCAGGAAATTGAGAAACTGAGGCCACAAGTACAGAAACATTGATGGCTATAACAGAATAACCAAACTCAAGATAAGGTAAGAGTATTACAGAAACATGCTGTAACAAAACGTCTTGAACACTGTCCTAATTTTAGGACAATCCCTCAGCAGCACAATCTCATTGTTTTTCACTTTTTACACTTCCAGTTCATCAAATGTTGGTTTTGAGATTTTTTTTTATAGCAGTAGCTGTCTAGCTAACTAACTCACATGTTTTATGTTGTTAGATTACATCTTTAAGTTTCAGCTGTGTGCATACATCAGCTGCGTGGTAACATACATAAAAGTTACCGATCTTGACTGAGTAGCTCAGGATTTCTTCTGTTTCGTCTGCAGTACAAATGTGTGAAAAATCTTATCAGCTCTTAATTTAAGACAAGGATATGAAGATTCTGTAATATGGCCCCAGGCCTTATTTAAATAGTCTTTATGTGTGTGTTTCATTTTAGTGAGCAATTCACTGAACTGCTAGACATGATAAGGAGAAAATATTTTCACAGCTTTTGCAAAAAACCACCAAAACACCAAGACTTGCATGAAGAGGAAATGCCATGCACTGCAGGTAACTGTGGCAAAGTATTAAGTGCCAAACAGTCTGCAAATGCACAACACTGAATACGTTCTGTTTCCGGCTACGCAGAATTATGATCTCCAAAAGGCTGGCATATGCAAAAGTTTTAACACAAAATAGTAAGTGTGCGTTAAAATGTAGAGGCTGTTTACTTAGCATCACTTAGAAAATCAACAAGATATATGCTCTGACTAGGGATGCCCAAACTTTAGCATACTACTTCTTAGCATACAACTCCGTAAATGGTCAGGGACTGCCAGCAGGCCCAAAGTTTTATTACACACTTCTATAAGCTAGGAATAGCTCAGCCAGTTTGCATTTAAGTCCCTGTAGTTGCTGAATAATAAGCATTAGTAAGTATAAAGCCTGCAATTTTAATGGCTTAAAGTGTTTTTATTATACTGTTGTAATACATTTACATTGACTAAAATGTTTATTTGTTGATGTATTCATTTATTTTCAAGTACTTTCATAATTTGCAAAGAAAAACAAATCACAACACAGTGAATCTTAGGAATTTCATTTTTATTCAAATAAATAGCCACATAAATAAAACAATCTTTCTCTCCCTTCCTAGCATAGACACACATTTTCACACATCCAAGACACTTAGTCAGCAAGCAGATCAGTTCCGTCTATCCAAAACTGTAACAAAAGGATTAATAATTTTTTACTTCTTTTTCTTTTTTTTTTCTTTTCTTTTTTTTTTTTTTACAGTTACAAAAAAAAAAATAGTGTTTCAAAAGTAACATAACTGAAGTTACACTGAAGATTTTTCTAACCCAGCAGTGGAGACCAACACTATTTTGAAAATGAGAAATATTCGTCATAAAGTGCATTATTCTGAAACAGCAACACGTAAAAGAAAGTATATTAAAAAAGGGGCTTCTGATCTACTGAAAGCGTAAGGACCACATTTCTCAATGTGCTTTTTTATCATGTCCTAAAATCAGACCAGAAAACAACTTTGCGTTCCTCATCATTTTGTTCAGAAAAAAGGCACAAGTGTTGGCGGTGAGTGCAAACAAACAAAAAATGGGTTAAATAAATACAAGGTGAATTAACACTGTTTCTCATGATCACCCACAGCTTATCTTTTTCAGTCACTGGATTCAAAACCTGCCTCTTATTCGAGCCCCCCTTCCCCATACCCTCCCCATGGTTTAGTACGGTTCAACTAAAGAACTAACCTTTGCAAAAAAACATCACAATAAACCGACAGACATGCAGTAGAATCATCTGTGGGGGACGTGCTTTTAACAACCGCTGTTAAATGCACTATTACAAATAAATACCAAACACTCACACATGCACACTCACATAGAGAAACACTGTTTGCGATCTACTTCTAGCACCTATTGCAATGTCTCTCAAGCACATTTAAAAACACTATTGCTACTAAGTGGAGGAAAAAAGCATATTATGAATAATAATAAGTACAGCCATGGTCCCTTGGAGATGGGGGAGACTCTACGTCCACTGATGGATTTAAAAAATGCTTTTCTGTCTCCTACCAGTGGCAGCTACTGTAAAGGACTGTAAAAGCTACACTTTGTGCAATAGTGGACTTTCTGTCACTTGCAGCCATTGATCAAATCCTGCTCTTCCCTGCTCTTTCTGGCTCGCTCTAGTTCTGACGTTTTTCAAAGCCAGCCAGGACGCAAAGGCAACCTGTGTCATAAAGAAGACGAGCACTACGGAAACGGCCAGACTTCGTTCTCTAGTGCGCAAAATCACATCCACGCGCTGTTTCCCTGAACCAAAAGTTTCAGGTACTTTCATACAATCGTTAGAAGAAAAAAATCAGAGCTAGAAAAAAAAGTTGAAAAAAAAAATCACCATCAGGCGACAAAGTACCTGCTGGCTTCCTACATCAGCTTCTTCACCTGGTACTACTTGTCAGTGTGAAATATTGCACTAATCCCGTATGCTTTGTTCTCGCGCTTGTGGTTAAGCAAGCAAATTCACACTGGAAAAAGAGAAATCAAGTGCACTCTTACAAAAATAAAGGTGCCTAGGTTCAGTGAACACCATAGAAGAATCACTTTTGGGGTCCCTAAGAACCTCTTCCTAATGTACAAACTGTTTTTCCTAGAACTGAATGTCCAAGCCCACTAAGGAACCTTTATGTTTTCAGAGTGCACATAGCGCAGCGTGAAGGGAGTTACTGGTGAAGGAGGAGGTAGTGATATGATTATAGAAGTAAGCGTCAGCCTTTTCTTTCTTTTTCTGATGAGTGGGTCCGAAATCAAGTGACAAAAGCTGGACAGCAACTTCTAACCCAAGCATTAAATCAGCAAAAAAACACAAGCATACAACAAGAGCTATTCTGGTGTGCGTTCAGCATTGCAGAGTGTCTGAGTCTAGGCATGACACAGCGCTGAGCAGCATAGGAGGTCATAATCACACACGCACAGACACATTTACACATGCACTCTCGCATCTTACGGTCAGCTGATCTAACGGAACTTAAGGGCAGTACCTATTGTGCTTTTTTTTTAAGCTAGCTTTGCTTTCCGCATGATAAACGTACCTCTCGCCTCATAATAAAGCAGCTCTAGTTCGCCTAATATTGCGCTCAGCTCGTATCTTCACATTGCAGTTTAAGAAATTGCAGGATTTGTTTTGGAAGTTTAGGATAACTCATAAATGATACTACATTTTCTTTGAAGGACTGGTATAAAACAACATAGAAAGGCAAATAAAAAAGAAGAAGAAAACAACTTTGGTCGTTCCAGTGAAGTGAAAAAAAGAAAAAAACAGCAAAGCTCTAAAAGTAAAAGTGAACCTAGAAAATGGACAAAAACAAGTTTAAGGAAGACATAACCGTCCTAATTTCCTACATGTAATGTATGAAGAAAGCCTGCCGTCTCTGACATAATCATTTTTCTGTTATCAGGTCAGTTCTTTTGTGTTCTCTGAAGACACGTTTCATGTTTACGGGATCAGAGACAACAGGATGCGCAGTCTTTTATTGCTTGCTGTTCTTGGGAGACTACTCGTAAGAGGGTATTGGGTGGGACCTTCTCAAAAGGGTTTGGTTATTGCTTCTTCTTTTGCTTGTCTCCACTCAGTCACTGCATCAGATGCACACAAGAGCACTGATATGGAATTGCATGTTGCTGGAGAAAAGCCAGGTTTTCTCTCAATTTGAGTCATTTTTCTCTGTTTTTTTGTCCATTCTGGGCTTCTCCCATATACGTCTGCACATCTTTGAAGCTCCCCTCTGTTTTATTCTGGAGTCAACTGAATTCTACTTCCATTACTTGACCATCACACAGCTGCTGAGCTGTTGTCCAGTGCAGGCCAGCTGCTCCTGGAGTTCAGAGGCCTGGGGGCTGCTGCTAGTGCCCAAGCTCCAGCCCATCTGCTGGGGCAAGAGGTGGAAGTGGCCCTGCGTTTGGTTTTGGAGGTGCTGGGCCTGAGGGTGAGGCTGGAGGTGGGGCTGCTGGCTGATATGCAGACGGGCCTCCAGGAGGTGAGCGGTGGACACTACTGGAGAAAGGGATGATGATGAGGAAGATGTAGAAGAAGAGGAGGAGTCCACAGGCTTCATCTGCTGCTGCTGCTGCCACAGGCTGTGCTGGAGTGGGAGTGAGGTCTGCTGGCACACTGGGATTAGGGGCTGGTTGGGGGTCTGGCTGGGGGGGTTGGAGAACAGGGCAGCCGGGGCAAAGAGACTGTTGGAGGGAGGGGAGGGTGGCAGTTGGTGGGACTGGGACAAGAAGAGGGCTGCCTGCTGCTGGGGCTGGGACTGGACCTGCGACTGGTGCTGGATCTGGAGCATCCTGCAAAAAGACCACCGACACAGAAACAGGTAAATATACAACTAAGCTAACAAAGGGAGCTGATAAGACATAACTAGCCAGTAGTGCCTAACCGGTGCATTCTTTCCTTATATTCCATTAATTTATCAATATTAAGTGGAAATCATGTCTATAAATGTCTATAAACTACAGTCAGAACTGTGAAGCTCTTTTGAACATCAACTAAACTGATCATCAGTATTTGGAATTTTTAGCTTCTCAGTATTGGTGACATTTCCCTTTTCTAACTGCTTTCCTACTCAGCTAACTTAAAAGCCCTTAATAGCCCAAACTGCATGTGTTAGAGTAGGAAAACAGTGTCCAGTATCATGATCTTTAGGACTGACCAATGCTAGCATCTACATTGTCTCACCTCTGCTGATGCAGCACCTCTTCCAACATACTGCGACGTTCCCGGGGGCAGCCAGAGCCTTGCAAACCTGATGGGGGGCACAGGGTTGGCCCAAGTGACCCTCTGCTGCCTCTGGGGCATGAGGTCGGAGGGCACACCTGTCTGGCCAGACCCTTGATCTTATTCAGGCCCAGGAGGCCCTTGGCTCGGGTGTTCTTCCTCAGTTGCTGACGGAAAGCCTTCAATCCTACATAAATTAGCAGTTACCAGTCAGTTAGGAGAAATAAAGGGTGCCAAGCACCTTCTGCACATTTTAGACTCTTTAAATGACAAGAATGAATGAGAAAACTGCCGCACATGAGCGCACTCACCTTGTGTGAGGGATGTGTCGGAGGCCCGGCGGCCCTCCTGGAAGCTGACCGCATGCAGACTGCCCTGATTCTGCAGAAGCCGATTAGAGGAAAGGGCGAGAGGGGCTCCGACAGGTCCTGAGGCACCAGGTCCAATCCCGGAGGACAGCAGGGCTGAAAGGTCTCTTGCTGCGGCAGCGGACAGGGCTGGGGCTGGGTTAGATGAAGACTTCAGACAGCTGTCCGAGGAGGCTCCATCCGAGGGACTGATGATAATACCTGAGAAGAGCAATAAGGTTGTTAGGAGACTTGTGTAGTGTAGTGTATTCTGTCCACATTCTCTTTTGTTTAAATCAGACAGACTACAGACTTTTCATTTTTGCCCGCAGCCAGTCAGAGCCTTTTCACAAAGCACAATTTGAGTTCACTTAGCTCTAATCGGTGAAGCTAATGGCACTTCAATTTGCACATGTACTTATTCTCTTATCTAACTGTATAAATGCCTCAGCGGTAATTAACAGTGTTGTCTCATTTCTCTTAATTTATAACATTTATTGAGGTGTTTTGCTAAAGTATATCACAATCATTTTTCACAATCATTGCTCACTGTTAAGAGCAGTGGCAAACAGTGATATGTCTGTGTGATTAACGTGCAGTAAGATTAATATGAGCAGTGTGATTAACTGGGAGTGCATTGTCAGCAGCATCATAAACAGATCAGAAAGGACTGTTGTTGAAATCTGGGTTGCCGTAACTGAAGTGAATATGTGGCTGTGATGTCATGCGCTACTCACATGGTGGGTTGCACTGATGGAAACGGGCCGAGACCTCAGCAAGGGTGTGCCTGCGGGAGGCGGTGCTTGTGAGTGGTGGGGGCGGAGCCTGCAGGGCTCCCTCCTCTTCTTCCAGGTCTCCCGGTCGCACCTCCTCACTGATGGTGGTCTCCAGGAGGCTGTTGGGGGAAATGGAGCGGTTCCACAGCAGCCCATTCAGACTAGCCTCTACTGGGCACACCACCCGCTGTTCAAAGAGAGGTTGAGAAAGAGAGAGATGTTTTCAGTCAAGCTTTTACTTGAGACATGGTTTTATGTATTATCATTTTAATAGTTCCTTAATTCAGTTTGTCTGTTTTATAATCTTTTATTCAGCAATAATTTGCATGCTTCTTATTCCTGTATCTTCCAAAGGTGCTATAACAATAAGGTTGACTTCAGTTGAGGTAAGAGAGAGGGGAAAAAGGGAGAGAATAAAGGAAAGAAATGGGAATTTTACTATTAGCCTGTCTTTGCCTACTTTGCAGGTTGCACTGCTCTAGTTATTGGCTCTAGTTATTGCAGCACTACTAAAAAGACGTTTGGAAAAAGGGAAGATGGTGGCAATCTTTACCTGAAATAGACCTCCTTGTTCACACTCTATTTGTGATTGGACTGGTGGGTTCATCTTAGCAGCAACGGGGAAGGCTGTGTGGAAGCTGTCAGATGACTCCATGATCACCTTGAGGAGGAGGAGAGGACAGAGGAAGAGCTGAGTCAGCCAGATGAGCCAGGAAGCAAAGAGGAGGATGTAATGTCACACCGGAGGCAGTAGGGAGGATGGCTTGAGTAGTGGCCCAGTCCACAAACTCACCTCTGGGCCAGAGGAATCAGATGTGCTCCTGCTCCTCTGGTTCCACGCCCCGCACTGCCGGTTCAGCTGCTGGGTGCGGTGCTCCTTGACCCTCTCCAGCAGCAGGTAGTAGATGGCAGAGAAGTGATTGTAGCTACTGCTCTGAAGAGACTGTCAAGAGAAGGAAAAGAAACAAGCAGTTTAAGAATCACTGAACATATCAGACCAGGATCATATTGTCACTGATTTATAAAGACCTTGTAGCTCTGAAATGGTAATTTTACAGTAACAGTGAAGTTTCCAAACTCCATTTAATCTAACGTTAAAGTTCACATTATGTAAAGGGCAGCTGTTGTAAATAAACAAAAGCTGAAAAAGAGAGGTTACGAGGTTTCCTTATGATAGCAACATTATTTATGTGCCTGTTTACGAGCAAGCAAGCAATTCTTTTAAGGCTTAATATCTTAAAGGATTGTGGCATGAGCTTAAGACCAAAAAATTCTGTGTGACAGCTTTTAGGAACAGATGCCATGTTTATCTTTGGGTGCCAGCCTGCCTGTGTATCTAAACGCATGGCAAGAGGCTGAGGTAAACAGTTTTTCATCATGGCACCCCGAGGTGACAAACTGACAATTCAGATCCCTCAAGCAACAGCTATTAACCTTTATTGCTGACCCCTCAGTTGCAGAGCTACAGTGATCTAACCAAATTACTCACATAGCTCTCTTCCAATCCCAAAACCTCTCACTAAACTCTATGTACCCATGCTCAATGCTTTATGGCCACCAAAGCCCTATATTTACGTTTGTAACTCTAAACCACTCTGTATGCTCTGGTCTGATCTGTCCTTGGCCTCACCTCCACAGTTCTCTGCCTGTCGATGCCCAATGTTTGCATGATGCCCAACACAGGCTCACTGTAGTCGCCCAAGTTGGAATTGTAGTCACTAAGAGAGTGCGAGAGCGCCTGGTGGGGTGCGCTGGGGTCAGCCAGCATCCAGCGGTGCTGCTTGATCTGAGCTATGGTGATGCGCTTGGCCGGGTCAACCACCAACATCTTCCGGATCAAATTCTCACAGTCTGTAAGTGCAGAAAACATAGATAGTTTAGCTTACAAGCAATGCTAAAGTGGCTAGAAATGAATGAAAGCTAATCCTGTCAGCACATTAACTTTAAATATGTTGTCCAGTGGTTATAGGAGCAGTTGACCTAACAGTGCTAAAGTGGTTTGATTGATTAACTATTGATGGTTAGCATGATGTCAGGACAAAACATGACCAAAATGTGAGAACATGTAAAAACAGAACTTGACCAAACAATCATAAAATGACACAAAATAAAAAAAAAAAACAATGAAAACTGATATGGTCTGTTATATAGTATAAATAAGCAGTCTAGCAAACAATGCTGAAGATGTTAATAATGAAAGCAAATGTTGCTATTTAGCACGTTCTCCAGTACAGATGAGCAGCCCAGCAATGCCAAGGGACTAACCATGAAAGCTAATGTTGCTAGTTAGCATATTCCTCAATATAGATGACCAGTCTAAGTCAGCTAGCATGTCAACACTAATCATAGCTACAGCTGCATATGCTGAATTGTCTGCCGCTGTCCTAATAACATAGTTTCGCAGAAAGAGTAACTTAAAAGACATTCTTAACTAAAGCCGACGAGATTTGAGATTTTTAAGTCATTTTGGACCATGTCTATTGGTCCATTCATCAATGGCCATAAGGGTACCTTGTGTTTGCTTATCACAGCTATGCATAGCTTTACTGACCTTCTGACATGAAGAATGGTATTCTGAAGCGTCCCTCTGTCACCCTCTGTCTCAGTGCAGGCAGACTGTCTCCATCAAAAGGCAGGGAGCCACATACCAGCACATACAATACCACACCCAGACTCTGAGAAAAGAAATACAAACCCAAAACACTGTTACTTATTGCCTACATTAGAGTCCCACATTATTTCCTCAGTTAAATCAGTTTATAGTATGGACAGCTTTGTTAAGGACTCATACCCAAATGTCCAGCTGTGGGCCCTCGTACTCTTTTCCCTCAAAAACTTCAGGGGCGGCGTATGGAGGGCTGCCACACCAAGTGGAGAGAGGTTCACCGGCTTTATAGAAGTTTCCAAACCCAAAGTCTGAAGGGACAGCGAGAGAGAGAGAGAGAGAGAGAGAGAGAGAGGGAGCAAAAGAGAGTCAGACTTTAAATAAGCTCTTTGTTATACTAGCAGCAGGTTGCTCATCAGCTCCGCTTCAGGGAGTGTAATTACCTCATAACACTGTGTGATGTTATATAAACAGCTCCTACTGAAAGATTTGTGTAGTTCAGAAAGTGTTGTGTAGTTACTGAAGCATAAAGTTGCTGTTATGAGAAAACCTTGTTTTTATATAAAATTGGTAAACACCAGCTGCATTTTATATTGTGCAACCCTTTCAAGCTCCCAATCGCAATTTTGATGAATAGACCATCAAAAATTTGTGTCTTTTTCCAACTGCCACCATTTTCTTACAAATGCCGTTATTACTCCTCTGACTCTGGGGCTCATTGCAGTGGAATGAATGTGTTTCTGTGAGCCACAGTGCAACTCATGGCTCTGACTACCCACCTGCCAGTTTGATGTTCATGTTGGCATCAAGCAGCAGGTTCTCGGTTTTGAGGTCCCGGTGGACGATGTGGTGCCGGTGGCAGTAGTCCACAGCTGTCAGAATCTGCCAGAACTTTTTCCGTGCTTCAGCCTCACTCATCCGTCCATTGGACGTCAAGTAGTCTGCAGAGGAACACGAGGAATTAGGACTGGGAGCAATACACAAACACACTAAAAATTGTTTATTTTTATACAGAAATGTCTTCTGTATGGAAAACAGAGAAAAGACGGCTAACAAATCAGTATTATATAATGTATACTTTCTTCTTTTTTCAGGATGTATGTTGTTGGGAGTGGAATTAATACCACCTCATTAAAACATTTATATTATATAGCTACGTACACAATTAATATATATGTAATACATGTGTAATATATATGTAATAATTATATAAACATAAGTTTGACATTTGCAAGACCCCACATCCTACTATTGTATAACAATGTGTGTGTGAGAGAGCGAAACAGTGATAGAACATGACTGAGTGGATCTCTGACATTTTGCTTTTAACAGTGCTGATTGAGAGGAAGGTGAGTTGCCAGACGTGCTGTTGTGTTTGAACTCCCAGGTGGGTGTTGGTGAAGCAGAAGTACAGAAGCTTACACTCTTACACGCTTACATAAAAGCTGCAAATCCCACACCTGTTCTCCGGCCTGTGGGCTCAAAGCGCTACTCTCCCCTTCCCACCTCCTCCCCTTCCCTCCCCTCCACCTGTCCTGCTGAGCTAAATACCTCTCCCTCCATCCCTCCACAAGACCCTGTTACCCACGGCAACCCCACTGCCTAACGGCCACAAACGTCAGTGCCGGTGGACGCCTGCCAGTCAATGTTCTCTATGACGGCCACACCTGACTCATCAGTGAGAAAAATGACAGCGGATCGGAAGAGCCGCTTTGCACTTACCAAACATTTCTCCGTTTTTTGCATACTCTGTTACGATGTACAGCATGTCTTTGGTCTCCATGACCTGCGAAGACACAGAAAGAGAGAGAGAGAGAGAGAGGAGGTCAGAGACGGTGCTGTTGGTTTTAAACGGGCTAATAAATCTCCTTTTACTGCCTCATTAAACTTTAATGCTGGCATTAGCAGCACTTGTGAAGAGGGCTTGTGCTGGAGTGTGCGCTGAAAGACGGACCCTCTTGAGCCACAGTTTGAAATACAGGAAAAATACATACAATATCAGCACAAACAACACATACTCCTCCAAGAAGTACAGAACAATATCCTCAATGATATACACCACTATGTCATGTTAACAACGGCTCTTATTTTATTCTGCAGTAAGTTAAACACTATGTTGAAACACTAAGCTAGACGTCAGAGAGTATTTTAAGAGGTTTTATTCAATATTTCAAGCTTGTTGTTAACCTCAAGAAGCTAATACATGATAAGTGACATACTGGAGTTATCTGTTTACGTCAGTGCATTGATAAGTTATCAGCCTCAATCTTCCCATTTCAAATAAGAAGCATTCTGAATAACTTCACTTGCACTATTAAACAGCTTTATCAGTCTTTATACAGTCATAACTGTAGATAATAAAATGACTCTGATTGGTTGTCTTGTCTTTACACTCTTTATATAAATCCCCCAAAAAACTTTTTTTATTATTCTTATTTGAATCAGACCCCAGGGATGTTACCCACCACAGTACGCTAACCAGCGTCCAACACATTAGCTGAATCTGATAAAATTGTAGAGTAATAATATTATAACAATAATATATATGGTAGAGTAATAATAATATAACAATAATATATATGGTAGAGTATATCTTCACAGACACACAGATCATTTCTCCAACTCACTCGGCTCTGTCACTCATGTTTCTGCTTTTCCATGATACACAACGCTGCCCAGGAGGACATAAGGCTACTTCCTGAACATTCCCTTATTTATAGCAGGACATAACAGCATGATGCACATGCGCACACCCTTCCTTTCCGATGGCCGCCCATCTGCAACGTCAGTCACCAACTGACAACTGAAACCACACTATCTCTCTCTTTTCTGTCTCTCTCTCTGCACAAGCAACTAGGGGATCATATTGGAGGGTGAAATAGCTAAGAACTTTATACCACTTAAGCCTCAGCTTGTGGAGTTAGAGCTGAATACCAAATAAGTAAATAAATAAAATAAATAAAAAAAGCTGCAACTAAAAACCATCCTGTCCTCACCCCTTCCCGGAATGTCCCGAATGTTCCCGGGAAGGCCTGAGGGAGGACTGTGGCTATAGTAGCACTCGTGACGGACTGAGCTGTTGCACAACACGTCCCGAGATACACTCCCTTTTCCTCTCTCGAAATTAACCAACACTCTGGCAGGCCTGTAATGTGGACATAAAACATAGTCATGTATACGGGCTGTTTGATAGAGGCTGAGAGGAAAACAGGCCTTTTTGTTTACAGATAAGCTCCACTTCCACTGAATCCAGCTCTCTGCGTCAGCCCAGAGGTGCCAATGATGTAAGACAACGGGTCATGTGTTCCTGACAATGTGTGAAAGGTGAGCAGTGAGGGCAATAATCAAGCGTTAACCCTTTACAGCTCATAATTTGAAGCAAGCTTTTATTTTTTTCCTTTGCTTGCTTTTGTTTTTTGAAAATGAAATTGCATTTCATGTCGAAGTACCGAAGTCTACAAATGCAGTTTGATTGAATGTGTGAGCCATGATTAAGCATAACATCAGGAATGTACATTACATAGTAGTTACACTGCAATTACTTACTGGATAGTAAGCCTTATGATTAATAACTGTGTGAAATGTGCATGTAAGGGGTTAACTGTGTGCATGTGTGTAAAAGATCTGACTCTTGTCACGTCTGAGGTGAGAGAGAGACAAGGCAGAGGAAAAACGGCTCAGAGGCCCTGTGTTTACACAAGCAGCGAGAGAGAGGAAACTGCAGCTTATCAGCAGGGGTCAAGGGTCGCTAGTTCCACATATTTCATCACAAGTGACCCCCCCCTGACGTTGGCTCTGTCTTTAAATAAACTCTGAGGAGAGCCACTGCTGTGGCTATGAAAGGAGAACACAGGCACAAGGGACTCGACTTTATGATCTCAAGGTCACAAGGCTTGATCACGGGGGCGGGGAATGGGAGCGCTAAGCACTGTCTCTTACCCAGCACTGTTAACCCACAGTTATCATGTAGTTTGTAGTTAAATTCTGTATATGGCACAGATTCTAATTTTTAAAAATGTATTATGATTTAAATTTCATTAGAGGTTTTAGACAGAAAGTAAATCATTTTTGCCACAGTTTCAAAACAATGTCAATACCTGTTGATACAGAGTCTAATGTAAAGTCTAAAGTGTAATGTAGGTGTAACTTACTCGCTATGTAGTTATTACATTTAAAAGGAAACTAACTTGCCATAAACAATACTGAGGAGTGCCATGAGGAGAGCACCCGTGTTATTTCAGTGATTCTGCCTGACAGGAATTTCTGAGCAGGGCTATTACACTGCAGGCTAATGTTAAAGCCTCAGACCCTCTGAAAAGCATCCTCTCCATCATACAGCTATAAGCAGGTCAGTGTGTCATCAGATGACAGTGAGATTATTTAGATTAATATGCTGGGTCTGGTACATCCCATACATACCACACTGCATACAAAAGATGATTCCTTTCCTAATAATACCCCTCCCTCCCAACACACACACCCCTACCCCGTCTTGTTAGGGCCATGGTGGCCCCCCTCGAAGCCAGCCGGTTTCCAGGGATTCTGGTTGTTGGGAACACTTTCGCAACTTCAGCACGATCACGCAAATCCACAAGCTGGTAATCCACAAAGGAGCATAACAAACGCACAGAGCCCGGCCTGGAAGGCAGTAATAAGGACAAAAATGTGCTGACAAAATTCAGCAGCCTTGCCAGTCATGGCAGTGAGTGTGCTTTTGCGTCAAGAGCTGTTCCAGTGGCCAAAGCGGATTGCCCGTCTTAAGATTTTCCCTTATTACAGACAGATAGCTTCACGTGACAGAGCCGACACATTGCGCCTGACTTCGCCCGACGCTAATTAATCTGCACACTCACAACCCTTTACTCCATCTCCTTCACACGGATCTTAAGTTTCAGAGCAACATGCGTCAGCAGCCTGGCTTCAAAGCCAGCAATGCAGACGTGCTGTACCTCATTATCATAGTGCTACATCATATCATAACGTATCATAGACATTCCTGAAGAAAAGAGCAGCCCCATGCATAAGTAGCATAAAGTGGCTCATGTTGATGTGTGATCGTGCGAAAAGTGATAGCACAGTGGCTGGATACTGTAGTGAGGTGTGATAACCCTGTCCTCTTGACTATTTATAAAGTCCATTTTAGCCAGATAGAGCTCCGCTTTGGAGAAGCTCAACTAAAACACCAGCTTTCAAAAGCAAAAAAAGCTGCTTCAGTCATTATTCTAAGGGTGGGTGATATGGTACAAACAATACAGCATTACGACGCTTACAGGCTTTTTTTTTTTCAATCAAGATATTATGTTTTTCGAGCTTTGTAAACAAGACAAAATAGACAAGATGCACCAGCAAACTATAGTTTATAATATAATGTTTGCAAAAAATAGCATCAACTGAACAATGATTACAACTAGTAAGTACAATTAGTACAATTAAAATAATATAACGGCTTAATGGGCTGACATCCAATCAGCTGCTGTTACTGTGGCGCTTATATTCTCTAGTTATTGTTGTTGACTATTATCTGCTTTTTATGATACATGCATTTGTTCAATGTTCTGGAACTACAGACAACAACCTTGATATATTCAAAAAAGCATACTGTCGCTGTTAAAGAAAAACATGTATCTCCAAAATACTAACTTTACAGGACAGGGCAAAAACGCTCTTTAGTTTTAATCTAAGTCAATGGAAAGAGATTTTTTTCTAAGCAATTTTGTTGCATTTTTACTGGCCCATTCATCATGAAATTTTCACACAATGTAAAGAATGGCTGCTGAGCTCAAATGATGCAGAAAAGTGAAAATCACAAAAAATAGAGATGTTTTTCTTTGGACAGCGAAAATATTATGATGTAATTTATTGTGATAATGACAGCATGTTATCATAATGACCACACAATTCAGTCTAAAATTCGAAGACATTATATATTCGTTGCTGCCAAATTAGCCCCAAAAAAATTAGTGCAAGGACTTCATGTAAATTACAGCAACTCTGCCCACAGTGACATGCAGCGTAGGAGGACTGAGAAACAACCAGACGTACCTGATAAAGCTTGATGATGTGCGGGTGATTCAGCAGCTTCATGATCTGAACCTCCCTGTAGATTTTCTCCAGATTGGAGGAGTTCAGTCGTGTCTTATCTATTATTTTTATGGCAACCTGTGTTGTAACGAATGCACCCGTTAGCTTCTTGCATAAACATCTTACAAGTGTAACTTATTTGCTGGTAATAATTAAAACCTGTTTTATTCGCTTACTGCTGTGTACAATGCATAAAGATAAAGCAGATTTCTTTAGTTTATTATGGTCAGTGGTCTATTACCTGCGTTTTAGTCACTTTGTGCCTGGCGAGTTTGACCACAGCGAAGTTTCCTTTGCCCAGTGTGCGGAGAATTTCATAGAAGCCCACTTGGAGAGGCCTTCCCTGGGCAGCGGTGGGCTCACAACTCGCACTGTTCTCTCTCATGATCACCATGATGGAGGCGTTTGTGGGTTTTCCTGCAGCAAAGGCTTTTCGGAGGACTTTTATTTGGTAATGGTGCCTGTAACACATTAAAATCTGTCAGTAAATCAGTAAAAGGCTATTCACAGCAATCTATTATTATTATAATGTTAATAAGTATTATTATTATTATTATTATTATTGTATTCTTGTATTCTTCAGTAACTGTTATATGAATCTGTGTCCATATGGCAGTGGAACCCAAACAGCTTTAAATCTATGCAAATGTGATCACACAATTATTACAAGAAAGCACAGAAACCTCTAAACACCTTAAATTTAATGCCATCAATATAAAATTAATAAAATAATTAAAGCTAAAATCCAGTCTTTCTAAAGAGCCCTCATAAGGCAACGTCACTCCATTGAAAGAATGCAGAAAAGCACTCAGGGTGTGCTGAGTTATAGCTCTGTGTCCTAAGTTAGAATAAAACAATGTGCATAATAAAACAATAGTTATAATATAATGACGTATAGTGAATTGTAGCAGCATAGAAATTTTGAATAAAGCATAGTGTACTGGGTCATAATACAGCAATAAATAGCTTGTTATAGCTGAATGGCATAAATTATAACAATGCATTGTATAATGTGCTTATAAAGGATAGATATTATTCACAGTAAGTAGCTGCAATAAAGTTGGTGTTGAAATGAGTGTATAGTGACTTACACTAGGACAATATAATCATAATTAATTTATAATAAAGCAATGCATGATGAGTTATAGGAGTATGTGTCTATAACAAACTTACAATAAAGCAGTGTACAGTGACTTATTGCAGTATGTAGTTGTAGTAAAGCTATAATAAAGCAGTGTACAGTGGCTATTAGCAGTATATAGTTATAACAAAAGGTATAATAAAGCGGCATATCTTGAGGTTCAGCAGTATATAGTTGTAATAAATTTATAATAAAGCAGTGTACTGTGGTTTCAGCAGCACATGGCTATAATAAAGTTAAAATAAAGGCATGCACAGTGACTTATGGCTGCATGTAGTTATGGTAAAGTTATAATAAAGCAGCGTATAGTGGCTGTTAGCAGTGTGTAGTTATAATAAAGTTATAATAGAGTGGTGTAATGTGAGTTTTAGCAGGACAGAGTTGTAATAAAGTTATGATAAAGCTGTGTATTGTTAGTTTTACTGGTACATGGCTATAATAAAGTTCTAACACAGCAGTATAAAGTGGGTTTCAGTGGTATAAGGCCATGATAAAGTTATAATATATCAGTATAGAGAGTTTCAGCACTATATGACTATGATAAAGTTGTTATACAGCAGTAGATGGTTATAATACAGTAGTATATGGTGAGTTACATGGCTATGATAAAGTTGTGAGAGAGGAATGCCACTCACCCTACAGCACGAGCGCCTTCCTCCTCCTCCCTCCGCGGCTGATTCGTGTCTCTGGCTGGGGTTTAAAACTCATTCCACTCTCGCGGAGGCTGAAACGGAGCCGCGCGCCGCTGAGCTCTTTAGCTCTGTCTGCTGGTCTTCCACTCTCTCTCTCTCTCTCACTCACACTCTGCCGTTTCTCCGAAGCCCCGCCCCTCAGAGGTCCCGCCCCATTGACGCCACCGCGCGCGTCAGAGCGCCCGAGCGGAGCGCAAGGCCGCGCGAGCGCGCGAGACACCCCGTTGCCGGGACAACGGCGCGGCGGTGACGCCAGCGCTGATGGAGACGTTGCTGGGAGACGGAAGAGGGTGACGTCAGTGGCGGGGACGCGCGAGCCACGTGACCGCTTCTCAGCTCTCTCTCTCTCTCTCTCTCTCTCTCTCTCTCTCTCTCTCTCTCTCTCTCTCTGGTTTAAGAGTAGTGTAACTTTGTTGTGTGTGTGATTCGGTGATATTCAGCTGCTCCGGTTTAAGCCTTATTGAATTTGTGCACAGTGTGGTATTTTAATGTGACAGAAGCTTGGGGGGTTGGGGGGGGGGGCATGCACACACACACACACACACACACACACACACACACACACTAAGATGAGACATGCACAAGCATACATGCACAATCCTGCACACTAAATCTTGCAGTCTGCACAAACATGACACAAAAAACTCAAGCATGCATGCACGCGCGCCCACACACACACACACACACACACACACACACACACACACACACACATGCAGAACTGCAAAAGTCAGAGACCACAATTCATTTATTTAATTTCCAGTTTAAAAAAAAAACATTAAGAGAAAATGATTCATTTTTCAGCTTCAAGTACAAAACACACATTTACCAGAAGATGATATTTTTTACTATTTACTGTCTTCAGCCATGTGTGTGAATGTGTCTGTCTGTCTGCCCTGCGATGGACTGGCGACCTGTCCAGCGTGTATCCTGCCTTCTGCCCGATGACCGCTGGGATAGGCTCCAGCATCCCCCTTGGACCCTGAGGGAGAAGTGGCTTAGAAAATGCTTGTGTGTGTGTGTATGTGTGTGTGTGTGTGTGTGTGTGTGTGTGTGTGTGTGTGTGTGTGTCTTCACCCGTTTGCCTTTATTACAGGTTCTATTCTTTATGCAAGTTTTGCTTTCAGGTTTTTAAAGACGTCTGCAGGGATGTTTCTCCACTCCTCCAAAGTTCAGTCTTTGAGGTTGGTTGCATTTTCTTCGTCTCACAATCCAAACAATCCCAAACCCATTCTGTTGAGGTCTGGCCTCCAGGGTGGTCAGTTCATTGCTCAGCTTCGTTTGATGTGTCTGTCTCCTTTTCTCAGTGAGGCTCCTTGATAACTACACATCCTCTCAGACCCATAGCACTGAGTTGTCTTCTCACAGTGGAGGGATGGACAGAAACCTCTGTGGATGTTTTCAGATCTGAAGCAGGTTGATTTTCTCCTCTCTCCCAAAGATGAAAGCTTTCATCTGATGGTTCTCTATAGCACCAAAAAGAGTTCTTCCATTGTTACAAGCTTGACATTGCAATAATAGAAGAACCCATTTTTGGTGCTGCACAGGCCCATTTTCGAAAAGGTCCTCTAAAGAACCATATGCAACACCTTTTTCATCAATCTCAAGAATCATCTCACCATGCAATTAACCATTCAGGCATGCATAAGCTTCTTTTATAGAACCAGTGCAAATTAAAAAACTCCAGTTTCCCTTTGACTTTCCCTGTACTTGTGCAAGAGGATTATCCGATATCTAATCTCCTCAGAAATATCTCTTAAAACATGAATAATTTGTACTCAACGGCTGTCCTAACTGAAAATTAATTAAATTAAGAGTGGTCTCTGACTTTTGCACAGTACTGTGCACACAAACCTAACATGCACAAATGCACACACACACATATTTGCATGATGCACAGAGTCATAAGGAAGTCAGTCTGTTTACATGGAGTGCAGCACATAAGGCTCACTTCTCCTTCTCAAAGTCAAGGTTGTGAGTAATCTGCTCTATTGCTGAGAGACAGAGAGAGAGAGACAGAGAGAGAGAGAGAGAGCGATAGGGAAGGGAGGAGGGGGAGTATTCCTCATTCTGTATGCACTGCATGTCTGAGTCTGATGCCTGAAGCACAAATGCACAACATTAAATGAAGGCATACACACACAGGTATGCAAGGAATGTGTGCACAACACACACACACATACACGCACACACACAAACCAATACCTGCTGTGTGAAGCACCCGCCCTGACACGGATGAGCTTCAGATTTCAGGATGACGCAGAAGAGTGTGAATGCACTGGTGCAGCACTGCTGTAACAGGTGCCTTAAGCTAAAAACGCTAAACCTGTTCTAAAGTCTAAGCACGGCAGGTCGAATACAGCAGCAAATACACTGTACATTATCTACAATGCTAATTATACAAATATACATGCATATTTATATACATATGTACATAGACATGTGTGTGTGTGTGTGTGTGTGTGTGTGTGTGTGCTTCAGTTAATTCTGTTCCCAATTACAGATAAACATGTTCAGATTATTGTCCATGAAAATCAACCATATGCTACAGATGCTGCAGACACTGAGAAATGCCAGAGTATCATTTTAAGAGGTTAAAGGATTTTATAATATCCTTATGAGAGGTTAGAGTTCAGCAGTTAGAGAAGTGTTTGACAGAGATGGGGGATTATCCTCAGAGGAAATCTGTTCCACCTTAAGTGCTTGCCTCAGCCAAGGCCGTAAATCAGGCGCTGCTGCTTCCAACTAGCCATCTGTAAGAAACTCCACTGTTCCTCAGCCTGGATCTGCAGGCTGGTTCTCCACATCGGCCACTTGAAGCTACTTCTGTTGTGTATTCTTCAATGCCAGATTATTGTTTTAACCCATTAAAGTGCAGGCATATTATTTAGTAATTAAAGGGGAATTCCACATTTTTTAGAAGATTTAAAAAAAAAATCTGCATAGCTCAATAATTAAGTTGTAAAGAAAGTTATTTAGAGAGTTGGATGTGAAATATTCCTATACAGAGACATCTTGTTCACAGTGGTGGTGAGGGGTTATCTGACCAACCAAATTTTGTAAAAAGAACACGTTGCCTGAGGCACTTTTAATGATAGTTTTGGTATAAGATTTTTTCCTAAAACATCATCACTCGGAGATGAAGAACAAGTGGAAGTGGCTGGGGAAAGGGAGGTCTGGGCCTCATTGCTTAGGATGCTGCCCCCGCGACCCGAACCCCGGAGAAGCGGAAGATAATGGATGGATGGATGGATGGATGGATGGATGGATGGATGGATGGCTAATTATTTTAATTAGTATTAGCATAAGTGCCAACTCTGGGGGGGGGTTAATATTGGGTCATAGGCTGCCACAAACCTAAAGAAGGGGGTACAGTGCCCCTCAATCTCAGCTAAAAGCTCTAGAGAAGACATGTTAGTGAAACTACACAGAACAGCCTGCTGCTATATACAAATAGCTGCTATAGTGCAACTGCATTTAGAGTTGGAAAAAGCAGAAAGGTAAAGCATGCAGGGAAAAAAATGAAAAATTATGCCTTTTCTGCATGTGCATATTTCACTCCCATGTTGCAGGATTGCCATGTATTTGATATTTTGCTTGCAAACAGTAGAAAATGAAAGTGAATCAACTGAAGAATATATATTAAACTTAGTGTTGAATAACTGGCAGTTTAAGGACACACAGGTAGTAAGAGAAGGAGGTAAGGTACAGGTAGTAAGAGAAGGAGGTAAGGTACAGGTAGTAAGAGAAGGAGGTAAGGTACAGGTAGTAAGAGAAGGAGGTAAGGTACAGGTAGTAAGAGAAGGAGGTAAGGTACATGTAATAAGAGAAGGAGGTAAGGTACATGTAATAAGAGAAGGAGCACAAGAGAGTGACACGTTTGGTGGCACATTGTTGATAGCTATCTTATGGCCACGTCCTGACCATTCTACTAACTAAGGAGTTTATATGTGCACATAATATCACAAAAAGAGATCTCGGTAAGTCAACATTAGCAATTAATTAATTAAAGGCATGGATAATAAGACTATTTATGAGAAATGTGAGTTGATCAAAGGTTTGTTAGATGTAGAAAGACATTTTTTTTACTATATTTTACCATTTTTTTTATGTATTGGGACTGTATCAGCATTGCAAAAGCAGATATCCTGATAATATATCAAAAGCAAGTATCGCATTAATTGTTAACAATTGCCAACTGTGCAGCAGAAGAAATGAACCATGCTACTTTGCACATGGTGCACACTTTAATTCAAACAACATTTCAAGCTCAACCTTTCTCCATCCTCTCAAACATCAACTCCAGATGTGACTCATTCAAGCTGACATCTGGCACTTTTTCGAAATGAAACCCACATATAGAGCGGGGGTCCCTTTCTGGTGCCTGTGCTCTTTCACTGTCAGAGCACAGATGACTTACAGCCCAGGAAGTGGCAGAAAGCATGCAGAGCTGCAGTCCCCAGGCTGCACACACTGCGGGTGATGGAGTTTTTCTTTTAACCACCAAAGGGAAGCCACAGCAGCATCACAGCAGAACCGTGACATTCACCAGGGTTCTCCCAGAAGAGCGGGGGCCCTTTTCATAGGCCAAAAACACACACCTCACACAGCCTACGCAAGAGAGAAAGCCAGCGGAGGACTTTCTCAGAGTCCGCGGTTAGACACAAACACCTTTTTTTTTCCACTCAGCATTTGCTTGTGTCGATGGGTTGACTTAGTCACCGCGCAGAGAGAAAAGAGGAAGACAACAAATAAACAAGCATGGTAGAAATGCTAGCACCACTACGACAAAAAAGCCAAGCCAGTACCATCAAGGTAGAAGACTGAAGAGAGAAGTCTTCCCACACTGGCTCAGCAGTGAAGGAACGCAAACGACATGCAAACCAGTGTCCCCATCCCGAAGGTTACAGCTCTTCATCTGCCCACACCCACAGCCCACCTGCCCCAGCCTCCACACTCCATATACCGTTTGCATTGCAGATGCCTCCATCCAGGTCCATTTGCATATCTCAGAGCTTTGCATGTCATCTGATCAGATAGGAACCCAATGATTATGTAACTTATGTAACTTGGGCCCAGATAACACACTTAAAATACTGGATACCTTCATGCAAACAGGCATTTAGCTCTTAAATACTCAATCAGGACTTTCTGAAACAGAAGCCAAAATGCTACTATAGCATCCTGGTACTGGCTTGCACTGCCATGGAGGCTCTGGAGGTGTGGCCACGCTAAGTGCCATGTAAGGAGCCTTATGGGAAGGGTGCACCCTCTGGGAAAGGGACGTATTGCTGTTGTTTATGTCGTTGCCCGTTAATTAAAAGATGTGTAATGTGTTATTCATGTTATTTTGTGTCTGGGGGTGGGTGGTTTGTGTGTGAGGTGGACGCCTATGGCTGTTGTTGACCCCACCTCCTGCACTTGGGTTGTATGTTGTTGTGTACATTTTCTGCTGGTGTCTCAGTAAAAGTGCACCACTTGCAGCAGAATCGTTGCCTCCCCATGTCATACTCTATACTAAAACAACACTAATTGTGTTGTATTAATTAAAACTGACCTTTGTGGTGTGGTTGTGGTGATTCCTGACTGGGCCTTTTCACAGTTAGGGTATTTTTAAGATATCATAGCAGGTTGCATGAGGCCTATGCAGCACCACAGTGGTAGTATACTTACTGTGGTGTTGGGAATGTCATCATTATAAGTGCATTTTTTTTTCAATTATGATAAAGCTATAGGAAGATTTCTTACACATTAACAAGAGCATAAACCCAACAACCCATGCAACATTTCTCTATAAAGCATGCATCCACTCTTCATAACCAGTGCATTCACCCCAATGACGATGAAAGATTGAAATCAGACAGCTGAAATGTACACAGTAAAACCATGAGTCTAAAGCTTACTGCTATAACAGGCATGGAAATGTTTTTCCAGTTTTGTCTTACTTACAATGACTTTGTGTGGAAACAGACAGTTCACAGATCACAATGAACAAGGACAATACAACTCTTTTTAGTTTGGGTAACTTATAACTAACAACTTTTAACTTCTGTCATAATTCCTTACTGGGCCCCTGGACACATGCTCTTTCATCCGATGGAATGATCTGAGCCTGGACTCAACATGCCTTTAAACATCTAAGTTGTCATTCAGGTGTAGGTGTTACCAAAGATAAAAAATCAGGAAACTCGAAATTTCGATACTGGACTGATGGCCAGTGGAAAAAGCACATTTCCAGTTTTCCAGGTACCAAATGTTGTGGTATGGGGACAGTTGTCTTCCTTGGTGTCCCCATGGTTGAAAACATCTAATTAGAGTGGCAAAAATGAGAAGAGTTGCCCTATTGGCTGCCCTTCACATGGGAAAAAAATTAACTCAGTGCCCCCTAGGGTGCTCCTTCATACAATACATAAGTTACAACGCAATTATAATATTATAATAATAAAATTATTTAATATTATAACAATTATAATAATTATAATAAGTTCCTTTTGGGTGTCCTTCCAATGGAAAAAGGTATCATAGCAAAGTGCCCGCTATGCTACCCTGATACACTGTGTGCACAATTATTAAGCAAGTCTTATTTTTGAGGATTATTTTTATTAGTCACCAACTACAGTGCTCTCAGTTAATCCAAAATATTAATAAACCTCAAACATGAATGTTTAAGAAAGTAAAAGTGAGGTTTTACCTGTCTTAGGAGAATATCTATATGTGCACAATTATTGGGCAACTACTATTGTGCAGAATTATTACATAGCTAAATGAAAAACACACATTTTCCCATCTCACTTTTTTTATTTTCATCTGTTCAAGTGAGAATTATAAACAACTCAAAACTTTCCAATAAACATTTCTGACATATAAAAAAATCAGTGACCAATATAGCCACCCTTCTTTTCAATAACAGTGATAAGCCTTCCATTCATGGAGTCGGTCAGTTTCTTGATCTGTTGACGATCAACTTTTTGTGCAGCAACAACCCAGACCCTGTTCAGAGAGGTGTACTGTTTTCCTTCACTGTAAATCTCCCATTTAAGAATTGCCCACAAGTTCTCAGTTGGGTTCAGGTCAGGTGAGGAAGGGGGCCACATCATAAGTTTTCATCTTTAATGCCTTTACTGGAGAGCCATGCAGAGGAGTGCTTGGATGTATGTGATGGAGCATGTCCTGCATAAAAATCCTCGTCTTTTTGAAAGATGCAGATTCTTCCTGTACCACTGCTTAAAGAAAGTGTCTTCTAAAAACTGGCAGTAGGCTTGGAAGTTGACTTTGATCCCATCTTCAACCCGAAAAGCTCCAGCCAGCTCATCTTTAATAATACCAGCCCATACCAGTACCCCACCTCCACCTTGCTGGCATCTGACTCGAAGTGGAGCTCTGTCCCGTTATTGATCCAGCCATGGGCCCGTCCATCTGGTCCATCAAGAGTCACTCTCATTTAATCAGTCCATAAAACCTTTGAAAAATCTGTCTTCAGATCTTTCTTGGACCAGTCTAGATGCTTCAGCTTATGTGTCTTGTTCAGTGGTGGTCGTGTTTCAGCCTTCCTTACCTTGGCCATGTCTCTGAACGCTGAACATCTTGTACTTCTTGGTACTCCAGGTAGGTTGCAGTTCTGGAATATGACAGAACTGGAAGATAATGGGTTCCTGGTAGCTTCACGCTTGATTCTTCTCAAATCCTTGGCAGTTAATTTGCATCCTTTTTTCCTGAACATGTTTCTTGCGTCCTTGTTGACTATTTGCAACAAAAACGTTTGATGGTTCTTTGATCACGCCCCAATATCGCAGCAATTTCAAGAGTGCACACAGTGTAGTATCCCAAAGGGTGCCAATCCAATGTGATACAGTTCTGTAAAGGGTGTCTGCCTGTATGACAATATGGGCAGGTTTCATAAAGGATGATACCCCTCCAGTGGAGAAAATGTGATGTGGTGCCATATAGGTGCCCTCACAATGGGATAAACTTGACCTTCTCTACAGGGGCCTTCCTCATGAAAATAACCTATGAAGTGCCTTCTTAGATGGCCTTCTGAGTGAGAAAACACAATGAAGCACTTTTGCAAAGGAAAAACAACAGTCCCAATGAAGAAACTGAGATGTGGTGCCCTACGCTCTCCCTACAACGTGTCCTCTGGGACTGGCTTTCCCAAAGCTGGTGCCATGATGACAGTCTAGGGTTACTTTGATAAGATTTTGAGTTTACCTCTCAAACCCTGCTTACATTTAAAACATAATGTATGGCTGCTAACAAATCTTTTCTGTATTTTTGCAAAGGGCTGATAAGTTACGGTAAGAAACTAACATCTAACTAGCATTTTGATGGAATCTCTTCTGCACCGTTCCTGTTTTTATTTTTCAATGTACCTTTTAGGCAAGCTTGGGAATGTCAGGTTAACTGTATTTGATAGTAAAAGACAAATTAAATTGTTGCCAACCATGACACAAATTTTAAAACATTCATTCTCATTGCTAAAAACTTACCTCCACATCATTCATCTACGTTTTTAGGTTTAGCCACAACCAAGAAAGTTCAGATGCCAGAGGGGGCTTAATACAGTCTGAGCTATAACTCTCACATCCTCACACACAACTACACAGTGTGATGAAGGTTATACAGCAAGCTTTCTTTGAGGTTGAAAATATTGAGTTTTACCAATGATGCACTACTAAATACTAATGTATGTAATCTCTTTTACAGATGTATTACATTTTAGCCCAGATGTCCAGCTAAAGAGCTAGCCAACTATACAGGAACCCTGCTTAGCTGATTCTATGCTAACTTGTAGACTCAATTCAGAAATCAAGTAGAAACATAAAAATGCTTCTCTAAGCAAATCTTTTTAGGGTAATAATAATAGTAATAATAAACATTATGTCCTAAAGCTTTACAGGACCATCCAACATTATACTCAAGGAACATTTGAGGCATATTAGAGCTAAATGAGGGTTATCACTGGAGAGACCTCTATATATAACATCCCAAGACTCATATTCCAGGAGGTCAAGTGGCTTAAACAGCATGTGGTTGATATGTTACAAGCAAATGTTGCATTCAGAGTGAATGAGGAATGTTCCTCATACAGGTGGCCTTAATATCAAATATGATGTGCAAAAAACAGCAAATAAAAAGAGCACAGATGTAAAAAATAGCTACTACCTTACACCTCAAAATGAATAAATTATTAGAAAATAACTAAAGAGAGTCATTTAGATCAACACATCTCTGTCACTAATTATACTGTAACTACTTATTTTAAGCTGACACTTATTTAATGGTTTTTCATTTGCTAGACATAAATATGACATCAAAATTTTCTTGGAACAAAGAAAAATAGCTTTTATTCTTAACATTTCAGGAGCATTTTGGCATAAATAACATTGTGCATTAGTTTATATAACAACAACTTAAAAATATAAATTGATATCAGCTCTGTCACTGAAGTAAGTTAGCAGTCAAACCATGCATTGAATTGACTCTTTAAAATGCTTTACTTCTATGCAAACATGAGTGTAACAGTGGAACAGTGTGATTCTTTGCACTCTCACCAAGTCTTTGACCTTTTATATTAACCTTATCTGAAGCATGTGAACGCACTAGAGTTACCTCCAGCCACTGTTTGCCTGCACTGACACAATAAAGGTCGAAAACAGGGTGGAGGTGGGGTTTGACCTTCTACACCCACAGACTGTATGATGAGAAACACAAATGGAACGTATGTCAGATGAATGCACGCAATACTTAGTCTTTTACAACACACACTTCCTTTCTACAGAAGGCACTAATCCAACATAGTGGCAACCACAAAACAAGAGATAAGGAGTCAAATTTAATCTATTAAGTGTAAAGATATTCTGTTACATAAGGTATTGATTAAAAACAACTGCTCATGAAAACAATGTAATATCAGTTTTGCATTTCGCATGACAACGTAATTAATGAAGGTTTTGGTTTTTCGCATGTATTCCACGTTACTTTTCCACTGTAGTGTTTGCATTTAAATTTGGAACAAATTACTCCATACATTTTAAGGGTGCATATGAGTGAATATCTTTTTGTTGTATTTATTATTTATTTACAAAAATGATTGTAATAGAGATTTTCTACCCCATGAATGGAAGATTCTCAGGCTTGTGTTTGATTCTTCTAAAAGAATGAATAATGTGCTTGGCTTCTAAAAAACACAATGCAAGCTGGACACATTTGGCTTAGGAATTTCTTTTCATATTCATTATATTCTGTTGAGTTTTTAGATTAGCAGCGCTTCTAAGAAGCTCCATCCTGCCTGTGTTTGGTATTTCTTGATTTTTGCTTTTGAACAGTGTAAGGGATATTTAGGGCTTTTTTTACAAAAATATACTTTTAGATTGTGTGACTCAATGATTCTGGTAAAACGTGCTGGAGGAAATTCTATTACTGAACGTGTCTCACTTTAGCAATATTCACCCTATTAATATCCTTTTTATACTACTTCAAAGACAGAGTCTGTGGGATCCTTTCTTTTCATATTTTATGAGATGAACAGTACGGAAGTCCAACCTTCTCTCACTGAATTTTCAAGCAGAAAACATACATTTAAAAGAGAATTTCGCAAAAGCCTTAACTAATTGTTCCGTATTTAATGTGTCCAACCTTTGACTATATTACAGCTTGCATACATTTTAGGAGGTTTTTCTGCTTCTCACAATCCAAATGATCCCAAAACCACTCAACAATGATGAAGTCTGGACTCTGGAGTGGTAAATCCGTTGTTCTGAGAAACACCAGCAGCTTCTTTGTTTGATGTGTCTGTTTCCTTTTCTCAGTTAGGACTTGTTGACAGCTACACACCCTTTCAGACCCAGCTGTCTTCTCACAGTGGAAGGATGGACAGAAACATCTGTGGATGTTTTCAGATCTGGAGCTGTTTGATTTTCTCCTCTCTTTCAAAGATGAAAGCACTGTTTATCTGATGGAGATAGCTTTGATCGCCTACCAGGTCTTGCAGGTGGTTGTTAGGAGTCACATTTTCTCTGTAGCTTTTAAAAAATAAACAATGAATAAATTAATACATTTTATAAAATTAATAAAGTCCAGTTATCAAAACTCACATTTTGCTTTGGTTTTTCCTATTTGATAACTCACACTTGACCAGGATTTAAGTGAATATCGCAGACCCATAAAGACACTTCCAAGAAGTTGAACAGTAAATTAGGGCACTACACACTGCTTGCGCACTCATGTACATACAGTCACACAGACTGACGTCTCTTTTTACAGTGCTGAGAGGGTAACGGTACGGCCACTGATTCATGGAAGTCTCTGGCTGAACTTCCTTTGACGTGCTGTCAGGGTTATAATGTGACTGCATGTGTGTGTTTGTTTTATGAGGGGGGTTAAAAAAGAGTTTCACCTGAATTAAAGGCGAGTGAAAATAAACATACATGTTATCTGGAATTTGTTTGTGGTCCGTTGATCATTAACGTCCTGGGATCAAATGTGGATGATGTGAACAGCCCTTGACTAAAATGACTGCTGGTGCTAAACGCTTCTAGTGTTTCTTCTCTACCAGGGGATACCTGGCCTATTATTTATATTCCTGCTGCCTTTCCACCAGGTGCACCCAAATCAAACATACTAACATGGCTACCAGAGGCCAAAAGCTAATGATCACCAATTATGATGCATGACATTATTTTTGCACATTGTTCTAACTAATGGCCCATTTAGCAGAAGCTAAGCTACTACTGTACAATTATCGTGATGTAATTTGCTCGTTCTTGAACAGACGTTAGCTTTGACTAACTAGTTTGATGCCATTTTGCATTTAATTGGTGGCTGTTTGAACAGAAGCCAATACTTATCGATTTGCATGGTGTTATTTTACACACTGATGGCTGTTCGAACAGCAGCTATTCACGCATTAGTTACTTGTCAACTTGCTATTTTGCTGATCGCTAGCTGTTTGAATGGAAGCTAATATTTACAAGTTAGCATGATGTCATTTTGCACACTTTGCGAAGTGATTGTGATTTTAAAAGAAGATGAGTCACCAGTTTAACAGAAGATATTGGTCACTAATTAACATGATGTGCTTTTGCACAATTTGTCAGCTGTTTGAACAGAAACTAGCATTAACAAGTTAGCACGATCTCGTGCATGCTGCGCTAATTGGTGGCCATGTGAACAGATGCATTATCAGCATGTCATTTAGCAAATTTTGCTAATTAGTGGTTGTTTGAACACAATCTAGTATTCATTTGGGGCAGTCGTTGGCTGGAGGTTAGGGATCGATCCCCAGGGCCGACAGTCCATGACTGAGGTGTCCTTGAGCAAGACACCTAACCCCCAACTGCTCCCCGGGCGCCGTGGATAGGGCTGCCCACTGCTCCGGGCAAGTGTGCTCACTGCCCCTAGTGTGTGTGTATTCACTAGTGTGTATGTGGTGTTTCACTTCACGGATGGGTTAAATGCGGAGGTGGAATTTCTCCGTTTGTGGGATCAAAAAAGTATCACTTACTTATTCATTAGCATGATGTCATTTTGTGCATTTTGATAGTTGGTGGTTGGTTGAACAGAAGCTAGAATTCACCAGTTAACATGATGTCATTTTGTTCACGGATGGACACTTGAACAGCAGATGGTATTCATCAATAGCGTGATGTCATTTTGCGTATTTTGCTAAGTAGTGGATGTTTCACGTTGTTTGTAGTGATCAGTTGGTGTTAATGTTATTGTGCTAACTGCTCACTTTTTTTTTATTCAGTTTGGCTGAACTTTGCCATTAAGCAGTCTGTTTTGACTGCAGTAAAAACTCCACCATCCCGTAAAGTTTGTCTTTCATGATTTCTGTCTCTGAAATATGTGTGGCATGTTTGCAAAGGTCTCTTAATGGGTTTTGTTTGCCTAACTTGCACTGTAATGTCGCACACAACTTTTTTTTCAAAGCCCCAACACAAAGAGCTTTTTGATTTTTGCTTCGCCGCCCTGTTGTTGGTGAATTCCTCCCTTTCGTGTGTCAGATGTCACAGTGGTTAGACAAACGCTCTTTGATATTTTAACAGGGCCTCTGGCCAAATGCGTGTGTGGTTTTACAATCTCCACTTAAATTGTGTACATTAGGCAGTAACAAGTTCATCATTTTATCGTTAACTCAGTCACCCACCCCACCGCCGCCCACTGAAGTTCAGTCACTGACAGGGCAGGACGGCTACCTCACCCACTTTAGTTTACATTTCAGCAGATTCACATGAGTAATCACTGTCGTCAGTGCATTCCTCACAAAGACGGGTTCACATACTTCTGGAACACTCCCTTATTCAATGCAGACCTACTCATCTCGCATGTCAGAAATATAGTTGCCAAGTAGCTACTGTAATTCATATTTACAGTATTGTAATTTTTGCACTGTATTTCTAAATGCAGTACAAAATTGTATTTCTGCAAAAGTGCATATTGGCAGCAGTATATCTCTGTAATCAACAGTG
This sequence comes from Pygocentrus nattereri, assembly GCF_015220715.1. Lineage (NCBI taxonomy): Eukaryota > Metazoa > Chordata > Actinopteri > Characiformes > Serrasalmidae > Pygocentrus > Pygocentrus nattereri. The sequence goes on along the minus strand of NC_051216.1, from coordinate 12,203,136 downwards.
TCCTCTTTTTTTAATATTTATGTATTTATATTAGGAAAGAGTTAAAACAGCTTCACAGAGAAAATAATTTTTCAAAAGTACAAACATTTATTCAGTGGTTAACAAGCTAACAGGCTCCTCTAGTAATACTAACAGACTGGCTTTATGTTGAAGTATTTAATAATTTAAAAAGTGTTTAAGCTACAGGTCAAGCTAGAGTATTTAAAACATTTATTGTGGGAAAGAGAATGTACAGATGAATGTACATGGTGCTAACATGACACTGCAAACCCCCTAGAGATTGACTCCCATAACAAAAAAATCATGAATATTTCATGCTTTATTTTATGTTGGCATAGGTTGGGCTAGCAGGTTATTAGACAGCTGGCTAAGCTAATTTAAACTAACTTTGCCACAACTTACTGCTGTTTAAACATTGCAAAAAAAACAAACATATGTAAAAAGTTCAGTAGCAGGGGTCCCAGACAAAATCTGTTTTCTCAAAAACTTTTTCTCAATTATGGTGAAACTCTGTAAAATTACAGTGCTTTAATTTCTTAAAATGAGAGGCCTTTTACTGTAATTCAGCCATTTCATTAGTTCTACTAGTTATTCTGACATACACTATTTTACAATCACTTTATTTGAAATAAAGGTGACCATTTTTTTTAGTAAACTTACATTCTATTTCTGATAGTTGATAATAGCAGAGACATTATGAAGAAGGAGGTTGAATATAAATGGGAAATCTTGTAATGCTCAACATGGTATCTGTTTACAGGGAAAGTCCCATCCTTCAAGAAAAAATGCTAACCAGCTTGACATTCATGCCTCAAGCAAGAAAAGCTCCCATGGAGAGAAATTGTGGGTTTTTTGTGTATAAACGGTATAAACAGTTTATGCTGTTTTTGTCCATTTTTTTCAGTGATTTAAAATGTAATTTTTTAAATATTAATATGACTTTTCCCCAGTCAAATATAGGTTTTCCCATTCAAAGGCAAAGGAGACTGGTCTTTACTGGAAAAACGACCCAAGCACATTGCCAAGATGGACATTGAGTGGACAGACTTTCCTATAGGGACGTTGTTAACAGCAGCAATACAATACAGTATATGTATGGTTTATATAGAAGCATTTAACCTCAAAGGGTACTTAACAATTAGATTTTACAGCACTCTGACAGTAAAAAATATTTTTTTAACAGAGCAGATATGAATGCAGATCAGTCATCTTTTAACACTTAAATAATGGAAAACTGATAAAGCAAATTAAATTGCAGTGAAGATCATGGTGCCTCATTTTAAAGTAAAACTGATGATACTGCATGCATTGGTGTATTATTATAATATTCTTACAGTAATATTATAGTAGCCACACAATAAGATGATTGATACAGTATAATCTGCCTGTACTCTAAATGGTTTCCCAGAATTCAACACAGCACACTGTAAAAAACTGTAAAACACATTTAAAGTATCCTACTGGCTTAAAGACAGTACATTACTGTAGAAATGATGGAAATGCTTTACACTGGACCCTATTATATCATCATCATCATCAACATCACCACAACCACCACAAACCTACATTGTTGAATTAACACCTATAGAGTTTATTTATGGACGTCCACTTGCTCTAAGAGTCAATTCTGGGGGTATTGCTTAGAAAGTTCTTTATGGTTGTGAGACCCTCTCAGTAAGTCAGGGCATATTAAACTTACCTGCTGTAACCCAAAAGTGCTGAAGCTGCTCTAAATAAATATGTCCTGAGTAAGAGGAAGATCTAACACATCCTGTCACTTTATCACAAGCACAACAAGACAGTGCTGACACTGCTGCTTCATTAAGCCGAGGGTGGAGGTTGGACATACAGTGAGTACCTGGAAGAGTGAAGGCAATTTTAAATTAAAGATAAAAATAGAAGTGTGGGATGAGGAAAAAATACATGCCATCTTTGGATATTTTTGTTCTTGTATTTTATCATTTGGGCATTACAGCACTTGCAGTGTCCTGAACAATCATCTTAGGTCAGCATACCTAGTTTCACTTTTTTAGATGCCGTCAGATCCACTGATTTTATCAAGCATCAAAGTTCACTGTTATTTTAGAGGCAGTCTCAGGGATGGATTACTGACTGGGCAGTTGGGGCCAGTGCCCTATACTGTCCTATTATTATTGTTTTTCAAGTTTGTTTTCTGTTTTCATTTATTTTTGACACGAGGTCGTGATATCTTGTCTTTGAAATGAGACGTTAGCGTAAAACTTGGTTTGGTGTGTTACTTGGTTTGGCTTGACTGAAATAGAGAATTAATCCATCCATTTTCTAAGCCGCTTCTCCGTCATGGTCGCGGGTGGATGCTGGAGCCTATCCCAGCAGTCTTCGGGCGGAAGGCAGTATACACCCTGGGCAGGTCGCCAGTCCATCGCAGGGCAGACAGACAGACACAGACAGTCACTCACACACTCACACCTAGGGGCAATTCAGCATGTCCAATTGGCCTGACTGCATGTCGTTGGACTGTGGGAGGAAACCCACGCAGACACGGGGAGAACATGCAAACTCCACACAGAGAGGACCCTGGCCACCCAGCCGGGGAATCGAACCCAGGCCCTCCTCGCTGTGAGGCGACAGCGCTACCCACCACGCCACCGTGCCACCCTAGAGAATAAATCTTGATTCAAATCTTGCTTAAAAATCTTCAAATCTTACACAAAACAGTTTTGATATAGGCACAACAGGATATCATACATCAGTAAGATTCATTTTCAGACAAAACAAAAAATAAACACATTTCCAACGTTTCAAAAAAAGTACAACTTTTGCACATAACTGTATTTCTGGATTGTGGGGGGGCCTCAAAAGACTCTTGGGCTCAATGGCCTTCCAAAACCATGATCTGCTCCCGACAAACCATGATCTGTCTCCTTGCTTGTTTATGCAGCTGACTCTAATAGCAGAAACAGAAATAGTTCACAATTGATGGCAACCTGCAGGCATGTCAATGTTGCCATGGTGACAGAAATGATGGTATAGCAGTGGTGTTCCTGCTCATATTGGTGGTGTTATCCACTACGCTATCCCATGAAGTGATTTGAACACACACAAATGTTTCTCAATACATCTAAAGATGTGCCTTTTGGTTTTGTTGTACATGACTGGCTGTACTGAGCATTCATCATTTTCCAAAATCAACAACCAGTTGATACCACCACTACAACATGATAGCAAACCTTGGGGAATTAAACCCTTGCTGCCCATTTCTACTGTAAGACTGTAAATACAGCATATGATACAACTCAGGACACTGAATAATTTTTTTGGTCCTGGATTTTATAACCACTTATTAATTGTACTGTCAATGTTACTGACTATTGATATAACTAGCTTTATATCTGACTCCCTAATGAGCTGGTAAGTTGGAGAAAAGACTGGAGTTGAGAAATCCTTTTTCTCTGACATAAATTAACTACCAGCGATTACAAAATATAAGACAGAAAACTGGGTTAAAGGTCTAGATCTCTGAACTCAGTCAATGTAGCTGGAAGCATTGAAATTACCTTATGGTAATGTTGGTTGACTTCTTTCACAGTTTACTTCAAGTGTAAATGAGTACATTGGAAAATAAGTGTTGATAACCTCAAAATTAGAATGCATCATCTCCAACCAATTAAACTCTAAAGGCTGTATGTGAATCCACACTTCAATTCGTACATATTCGTACATATTCGTTTCAGACCAATTACTCCGTAATAAAAGTTTAATAAGTAAATTCTAAACCTAGAGGTAAGTGTAATACAACAAAGTCTCAAATCAGTCTCAAAAAGTCCAAATCAGCAAGCCTCAAATATTATGCTTGAGTACATACAGTACTGGAGGACCTGTAGACATGTTCGCTTGTTGATGTTCACATAAGTAATATAGTTACATGATGAATTACAGGTCTGCACTTCTGATTTTTCACATTCATTTTGGTAAAAAAAAACAAAAACAAAAGGATGGTTTTCTTTCAGAAAGACAGATAATTGAAAACTTATCATTTGAAGCTTACTGACTTTTTTGTTTACAGTGGTGGTGACAGGAGCCAGGGGTCACCATTTTTTTATTCACTGTCTCAAATGATTGGTAAACCAACACGTTCTAGATAAAAAGTTGAAAATGGTAAAATAGTGGCTGACAAAAATGTTTTTCTTTTAGGACTAAGGTCCAATCCCATTTCACCCTTTTCCCCCCACCACTTAGCCCTTACCCTTGTATTTTGTGCATTCACACAAGGGTAGGATGTCCTGATTTTTGTTAAAATAAAGGGGTTGGCCGAAGTGTTTGGGCTACATGGCATTAATGAAGGTTTTTCAGAGGCACACTCCAAATGGAGTGTGATGACAAAAAAACAAAAACCAGAAGATGCTGCACAAGTGTTTTCTCTATCAAAAGAACAGTAACCACTATATTATCTTAGTTTAATGCCATTTCAATCTATTGTGGTTCTTTTCTTCATAACAAGCTTAAAAATGTGTTAATAGTATGCTGATGTCTCAGCAGCTAGCTAGCTAAATCTCCTGTTACAGTCCAGCAGTTCTGATGCTTGAAGTGCCAGAATGAAGTAATGAAGCAATTGTCTTTTTATTTGAGGGTCCCATTTCATAGGGGAAGGTTTCAACAACTACCTCTTGTGATTCAGTTCCAAGGGGCAAAGGGACTCAAAAACAAGGGGTAGGGATAAAAATAAGAAATGGGATTAGGCCTATTCCACTGTATAACTCCCTGCATGTCCCTCTTTGCCAAATATATATATTGCTGCTGTCAGAGGAAAACCTTGTATCTCCAAAATGGTAACTTTGCAGGAGATGGAAAAAACACACATTACTTTCAATGTAAGTCAAGGGAGCCAGACTTTTTAATGAGTAACTTTTGACCATTTGTTTTGGTCTATCCATCATGAAATTTACACACAATATGAAGGCCAACATGCATTTTCAAATTGTGTCAAAAATGTAAAATCAACAACAAAAAAAAAATTTATTAAAAAAAAGAAATATATATATATATTACGCCAAAAGTCAAACCAATCATAAAGCAATGCCTCAGACATCAGGAACCATATTCATAATCATCTCATGTAATACCTTTCTGTGAGGGAGCTTTTCAAATGTCCGGTTCCCATCACTACTAGTCCTCTAGAATGGCAGTATTTCAAATCAAAACACTGAATGACTCTGTTTACATCTCAACCGTCTCATTAGGCAACATTGTATCAGTTTTCTGGCACTCAAGGTTAATCTGACTGTTGCTCTCAATGACCACATTCTTCAAAAAACAGTCTGGGGTGTGTGTTGTCTCTGTGGGTGAAGACTGCAATGTTTGGTTAAAGGCAAACAAAGCTGAGAAAGCTAAACTTCAGAAGTTCTGTTCTGAGGACTGCATTGTGCAGGACAGAGGGATGCATTGAGAGAGAGAGAGAGAGAGAGAGAGAGAGAGAGAGACAGAGACAGAGAGAGAGACAGAGAGCCCATTCTCTCCTCTCTGATAATTGCTGTTGTTTTGACGCTTTCTGTTGGTTTTGGCAGCTGCTGCTCCTCGTGGGTTCATACGTCAAGCTATCATTTCTAAACCAGCATGTGTGTGTGTGTGCAAACAACAGAACTGACTGTACACACACTCTACACTGAACCCACACACACACATACATACACACACACATATAGGCCTTTCCTGGCATCATCAAATGATTTTTTTTTATCTGATCTTAAGCAGGCAGCACTTACAGATACCAACAGTGTCTAATGCATCTCAGAGACACATTGTGATTTGACCACTCCACCTTCAGAGGCTTTCAGGAACACACATGATCACATAACATTTGTAGTGCATCCCGGCAACAATGAATGACCACCTCAGTTAACTGCATCATCACAGCAGAGACGAAAGCATCTGCACAGCTTCTTTCTTCACCTCCTTTCTGCTCTGTTTATGAGTTGTTTCAGGAATTCATGTGATCTAGGTGTTTTTTACAGCACATACATGCACACAAACAAGGGCTTGTGGAACATTTTTGTCTCGCAACAAACAAAGAGAGACTGACGTAATGAGTGCACAGCATCCTTCACCTGGTCGCAAAACCCATTCATACATGGTCACTGGAAATGCATTGGAGATCCAGGTATAAACAGCAACTTGGCATGTCCATGGGTGTTGACCACTTATGAATGTAAATATGTGCATTATATGAAATGATCCACATAAAAAAGGACATCAATAGAAAATAAGTGGAAAAAAAACCAAGAATTTCAAAACAAAGAAAAGAAATAGCAATTGTACAACACCTTGCAGACCAGAAAACTGTCACCAAAAGATTAACAGTACTTGAAGCTTCAGGTGTTTGACATGTTTGGGATTGTTTGGATCAAGAAAAGCAGAAAGTGCAACCAATTTCTAAGAATGAACTTTAAAGGTGTGGATCGCTGCAGATTTCGCTGAAAAACTGAAAGCAAGTGTCCTGAAAAGAATGGACACTGTAATAAATGCAAAGAGGGGACACAATAAATACTGAAAAATCTGATGTTTACTTGTTGAAGCTTCTGTGTAATTGTCCGTTTTTTTCCTGGTGCTGAAAATGAATACACTGTACTTAAGTGCTGTTTTCACTGGAAGTGAAATAAATGAAGGGTGATCTCTGACCTTTGAACAGTACTGTACACACAAGGACTCACACATATATGTGCAAACACACACACACACACACACACACACACACACACGCACACACACACACACACACACACACACAGAGGGCCATTTGTTTGTGTTTGAATGGACTGACCATTGTTTCAGGGCTGGTTTCCAGGCAGTGGGTCAGACTTTGTGATGCATTATGTAAGAACGAGCTCCATCGACGTCAGCCTGTCATCACTCACTCACTCTAACACAATTGTTCAGACAGCTTCAATCAATAACTCATCATCTAAATGACATGCTGCTCTACATATTTATAGATTATTCTATCAGCTCTCTTGTCAATAACTATGGATTAATTTCCAACCGTAATGAGCGGCAATACATCTGAATGTTCAGCATGTACAGCAGTACAGCACTAAAATATTGCGGATTATTATGGACGATATTTTGGCCACCATTACAAGCAAGTTATTTCACAAAAAAAACTTCAGTTTCAGTTGCTGACATATATGAAAAAAGTTGCCTGAAGTCATTACTACAGAATGAGAAATGATACATTTAATAGTGCCTAAGATAAATGTTATACAAAGGTCAACATGTTAATGTATTTTCCTTCAAAGCACTTCTTGTAGTCCAGGCTGAAGCCCAGCTGCTCACGCTCTGCATATTGTTATAAAGCATTTGTGATTGTAGCCCTCTTGTTTAAATGTAGGTGTTCAGTGGCTTTTAGAAGTGATACCTTCAGCACCTTGAGCAGCCTGCAAGAGAACTACAGATAAACCAACAAGCAGCAAACTAACAAAAGCAACGGTAAAGCAGAAAACTCTCATTCCCCTTGAGAGCCTCCACTGTAACTTTAATCCACAAGCTGTATGAACGAAAGTGAGAGGCCACAACCACAGAAGTGTTGGACCAAGTGACTGTATATGGACCATTGTACCAAATTAGTTGAAACTGTGGTCCTGCAGTAAAAAACTATTTAAAAAAAGGATTATCTATTCAGATCTCTGATATTTAGGATTACGTTGTGATCTATTTGAACTCAATGTATTAATTGAAATAGTAAGCTGAATATTTACAATATTATCATTTATATTGGGATTTGTGTTTAGATTGGGAGGTATCTGTCGCATCTCTCTATTCGTCCTCATTTCCTATTGACCCTCTGCACTCCACACCCCTCTGACCAACATATTACAGACATATGAGCACCTCACTTGAGTACCGATTTCATTTACCTGTGTTTCATTGTCTAGTTTTTATAAATACCCCTTTGTTCAGCTGGTTGTATTGTCAGCATTACTGTGTGCGTACAGAGTGGTTCTCTTGTTCTGTCCTTTTCATGTTTTGACCTGTTTTGTGATTTTTGGTTTGCCCTCCTGATTTGTCTGCCTGATTCTCTGTATCCTGAATTTTGACCTTGGCCTGTACTTTGACTACTTTTTCCTCATTCATATATCTGCCTGAGCTACTCAGGGTTTTGACCTGGCCTGACTTTGGCTATTTGAGTTTGAACTTTCTTCTCAACAATAAAGCCCTTTCTTAATTTTACATCCATCCACGTTAATATTTTCAGTTTTTCTAAAGATGTTTTTGACTTCTTTCAAAGTGAAGTCGAAAGATTTAGATTTATTATAAGTTTCATTTTTAGGCAAAAAAAAATGCTGTCCCACATTTCATGTCACTACTGAAACAACGTTTTAGTCCATAGATGGAATCTTATTTTAGCCACACTCCTGTGTTTTAGAGCAGGAAGTGGGACTGCATCCCTGTCCCTCATGGCCACACAGTGAGCAGTTAGGTCTCATTGTTTTGAAGGAAATGCATCCTAAAATCTGAAAACCAGTGTGTAACATTAAGATTTTCATTGCCAAAACACATCTTTTATGCTATTAAATAAACATTTTTACATTTTCTTTTAAATAAAAATATTCTGGTTTTACATCTGTTCAAAGCTGTGTTTGCTAGTCATGTACTGGCTGTCATTTATGAGCTTTGCTCAAAACAAGATAAAACCATCACTACCGAAACAGTCCCTACTGAATCATTTGGTAAAGTTTCGGTAGTGTTATGATTTGTTTTACTAGAGACAAAATGGAATCTTTAATCATTTGTTTGAATACAATAAACATAGTTAAGTTGTAGGGTCACTTAAAGCAAAATGATTTTTGCAGAAAATCAGCTAAAAGTCTGAAATGTTTTTTCTACTTTGAATTTGAACCAATCCAGTGCAATGACCATACATGATATATATGATATATACATTAATTGGGTAAAACATGCAGCTAATGTTACTCTCCTTGGACATTAGTAACAAAAATTTAAAACTATTTTCATTGTGATGGAAACCACATGATTTTCAGGTTCAGATTCAGGGAAACAGTGTTACTGAACTAATGAGTGATAAATACACTCTGATTAAACTTACGTTGTTTACTAATCAGAATTAGAATCAGAATCCTTTATTGATCCTGATTCTGATTAGTAAACAACATAAGCATATAGGAATAACAAAATGCACTGCTTTATAAATGGAAGAGTTGAACAAAATCAAGTGCAATTTACATATGAAATATTTTAATTGGCAGACAGTTCTAATTCAAGCGAAATCTTTCATTTTATTACAGAATTATTTTCCAAACTCCTGTTGGACTAATCTGCACACTGAGTAAAAAAGTGATGCACTGAATTTCGTCAGTTCACATATGCAGTTTTTCCACTCTCTATTTCATAAACTCTCTATTTCATGCTCTTTTTCAAACTTTTTTCAGCTCTGCTTCACATTGCATAAAAAGTCCACAGTGATTAGACCAATAGAAATGCTTCAGGATTGATTGAAATAAAATTTCTTTACATTTAAAGTAAAGAACATTTTTTGATATGCTTGTTTTTCTTAGGACGTCAATAATATGCACAGCACAAAAGTCAGAGTCCACCCTTCATTTATGTAATATCCAGTAAAAACAACCATACAATCATTTCTTTTCAGGAGATATTTGTGAGGAGATTAGATTTGCTTGCATAAGAAGAAGAAAGCCAAAGAAAAATGTGAAATAACAAGGGTTTCCAAAAGTGAAGTTAAAAAAAAAGCTATTATCTTTGAAGCAGAGGAGAAAATCAAACTCCACTCGTTTCAGATCTTAAAAAAATCAAAGGCGTTTCTGTCCATCCTTCCACCGTGAGAAGACAACTCAGTGCTATGAGTCTGAAAGGATGTGTAGCTGTCAGAAAGCCCTCACTGAGAAAAGGAGACGGACACATCAAACAAAGAAGCTGCTGGTGTTTCTCAGAACAATGGACTGACCACCCCAGAGTCCAGACCTCAACATCAATGAATGGGTTTTTGAGATTATTTGAATTGTGAGAAGCAGAAAATGCCACCAACTTCTCCAGCTGAACTTTGGAGGAGTTGAAAAACATCCAGATATCAGAAAATGGAAATTAATGAAAGAAGGGTCCTAAATGACTTTTGGAGAGTACTGTATTACCTTAAGTCCGTTTTGTCAATCAGTTTACTTACTTTTGCCGATAACTGTATTGATGTTTTTTACATGGAAATTATATACACATTTCAATAAAGCAAATTCAATTCTTCGCTCAGTGACTCTTGTCAAAAGGAGCCAAACAACCCCGCAGTAATTTCTGCTCTGCGTGTGCAGGTGGGGGAAGAATGACAGGCTGGGAGTTCCAGGTAATATCGAAAGGACCAATGAAAGACTAAACACCGCCAGGTTAATGTCACAGCAGGAGAAGCTCTTATTGCTACTGGAAGGTTTGCATCAGTCACGACGTTTCTAAGAAGGTCTGGTAGAGAAGGTTCAGGCGAGATACTTCAAAGGGACTTTTGTTGTGCGTAGAGGGGAAGCGAGGCTGGAACGCATGCGCAGGATCACGCTTATCTACTGGAAGACTTGCTTACTGAGTTTCCTGTAAATTGTGCAATGTCATGTGAGAGCGGCAAGGATGAGTTAGGACGTCCCTCCCACGACCATGACCACGGCCAAATTATCCCAAAACACCAGAGACATTGACAGAGAGCAACATTTCAGAGAGTCACAGGATAAAGTGGAGGCCAGGTGTGACTCAAGTTTGTGTCATCACTTCTGATCATGAGAGAAAGAGAAAGAGAGGGCCGATGGCAAGAAACGATGAGAAGATAAAGAAAGAAAACATCAACCCTGAAAAGACTTTTTCTCACAGCGCTGTCGAAATGCTGTACGTTTAAAGAACTTTGACATAACATAAAGGTTTTGTACCACCTGAAGAGCCAATATTATAGAAAATCAAACTTCCCTCACTTTTTTCAAATAAAATAATATTATAGAAGTATTTAAGCTAATCTAATTAATTTAGATCAAGCTTTTCTGCAAAACAGATGCATTCTGCTGACTATTTGTTCAAGAACACCTGCTTTTTATGCTCCAGTCAAATCCTGAAGAATAAAATCATGTACCACCTACAACTGTATCACTCATAAATATAAAACACTAAAGAAGAAAAATGTGTTTCGATGTTTTTTAGATGCACATTGATATTAACCCCTTAAAAAACAGACTTATTACATACACAGGCTTATTATTCAGTAACTACAGGGGCCTCAATGTAAACCGTATTGAGCGTTTGGTTATAGAAATGTATAATAAAAATTAAGGCCCATCAAAGGGCTCAGGCCATTTACAGGCTTACAGTTGGCATTTTTCTACAGTTTAATTCACAATTTCTGTTTATTTGTTCAGTTTAACATGAAAAAAATGCAAAATGTGCCATACCTTTAGCACAGGCTGCATTATATGTTTTTTTGGTTTTTTTCCAATATGTTAAATTCAGCAAAGAGAAAATCAACAAAACATTTGATTTTAATTTAATCAGGGGTGCCCAAAACATTTATGACTGTGTTTGAGTTTAGTTTATTCACTGTGTGATGTAGGTCACTTTTCTACAAAATGGACCTCAGTAAAATGTTGACTCTAGTTGTGGCCCTGGCCTTCAGCACAGGGTGTAAGAATACACTGCACAGCGCATATCAGATTCAGTTCATATCAGATTCAGTTCATATCAGATTCAGTTCATATCCATTCATTTCCCATACAGGCTTCAGACGGAAAACAGACAGATAAATAGTTCACACCTGTACCACACAGTCAGGATCCTTTTCACAGACGCACAAAAGACAGACAATTACTTGAAGAAGTGTAAGTCCTTACACTTCCTTACACAAGGGCAGGGCAGGGTCTCTCTCTCTCTCTCTATCTATCTCTCTCTCTCTCTCTCTCTCTCTCTCTCTCTCTCTCACACACACACACACAAACACACATACACACTGTCCCTGGTGTGTCTCTGTCTCATTCTGTGGCCTGTTTCTCTCTCCACTGTGCTTTTACACACAAATATGTTTGTTGAAAAGTGTCTGCAGAAAAGCCCCATGTGCGTCATCACTGGTAGCCAGTGCTTTGTCCCTGAGGAGAGAAAGAGAGTGAGAGAGAAAGCAAGCGAGAGAGAGAGAGAGAGAGAGAGAGAGAAAGCAAGTGAGAGAGAGAGAGAGAGAGAGAGAAGGGGAAAGAGAAAGCAAAGAGAGAGAGAAGAGAGCGATAAAGCAAATAAGAGAGAGAGAGAGAGAGAGAGAGAGAGAAAGCAAATAAGAGAGAGCGAATGAGAGAGGGAGAGAGAGATGGAGAGGGAGAGAGAGAGAGAGAGAAAGAGAGAGAGAGAGAACAAAAGAGAGGGAGGGAAAGAGACAGAGAGAGAGAGGTCACACTTTTGTTATTATATAACTGTCCTTTGTTTGGGATGAAAAACTCAGGATAAAATCCCTGATATTTGATACCCATCAGAATTATTTATTATTCACTCTCTCCCCTCCTCTCTCTCTCTCTCTCTCTCTCTCTCACACACACACACACACACACACACACATACACAGATACAGACTCACTGACATGCAGCCGAGAGAGAGAGAATGCCCATTTTAAGTAAACAGGTCTTAATGAAGAGCACTGGGCTTGAATGGAACGTCATTTAGATGAAAAAAAGATGCGCTGACAGTACTGGGTGAGCGCATGATGCCTTAACGCAAAACTGACCAATGAGAAGGTGCTCAGACCCTCTGAAAATGTGTAGCTCGGTTACAGGGTAATCAGGCAAACATATATTTAATGTACAACAGTTGTGGTAGAATAAGTATTTTTTAAATAATAACTATTTATATTTAATTTATATTTCTTTAATTAACTGAAAAGATTTCACTGAAACCTGGCAAAAACAGAATCCCCACATTAGCGTCAGGTGTGCCCACTCCAGCTTGACACGTAGCTACAAACGAAAAAGAAGACAAATCTCAAAACTGCTACAAAATAGAACAAAACTAAAAGTGCTTGCAAATGCTTGCAAATGCTTTTAGTAGGCAGCCAAGAGCCTTTCTATTCTTGTTTTAATCATTTTTCACCCACTCTTCCTTGCAGAACACTTCTAGCTCTGTGATAATATTGTGCAGTCTTGCATGCACAGCATGTTTAAGATCTACCCACAGACTTTCAGTGCTGTTCAAATCAGAGGACTGTATGCATTTCTTGAAGTAGATCGTAGCGGAGCTTGTCCTGTCGTATAAGCCAGCCTCTTTTCATATTCAGTTTCTGGACTTAATGTGTCGCAATTGCTTCCAAAATTTGCTGGTTTTTAACAGAATCCATTCTTCCATCTACCTGTGCAGTGTTTTCTTTGCCACTGGCTGCCACACAACCTCAAAACACAATAGATCCACCCCCTTGCTTAAGAGTTAGCAAGGTGTTCTTATCATCAGATGCTGCTCCTTTTTTATCCAAACATACTTTTTTGTGATTGAGACCAAAAAGTAAAAGTTTTACTCCATCAGTCCACATCGTTTGGTTCCATAGTGCCTCCAGCTTATCAAGCAGTGTGGGTTGCTTTAGGACAAGGCTCGGCAACATGTGGCTCTGGAGTTTACTGCCCTGTTGTGGTTGCACAACAGAATAACTTTTTTTTAGATAGAAATAAATTAATCTTCCTTTGAAGTAAAATACAGCTCTGCTGATCATTCTAACAACGTTTTAACAATGAATAGTTGATATATTGTCACGATTGGCCCCTCCCAGTCTCCGCATGTGCTTTTTGTTTAATTTTGATCTTCCATGTGCTTTTTGTTTTGGTTATCAGTCCTGCCTCTTTGTTTTCTCGACTCTGCCCCGATTTGTTTCACCTGTTTCCCACCTGTCCCTAGTCATCTTTGTTATTATTTAAGCCTTGTGTTTGCCCCTAGTTTTCATTGGTCTTTGTTTGTTTGATATGATTCATGTTTGATGTTTGATGTTTGTTTTGTTTGAAGTATTTGGATTTTTGTATTTTGTATTTATCTCGTTATGTCTTTCCTTCCATCTCTCCATGTTGGCTCATTAAACCTGGACTGTTATGGCCACGACCCTGGATTTACCCCATATAAATCTTGCTTTTCTATGCACATGTGTCCGCCTCATCGCTCCCCGGCGTCACATATGTAGTGTTAATTCACTCTTTAACTCTGAAGGTTGGCAAGCAGACTGCTGGTGACCAACACCGACTTGTTAGTAGCTAACAAAAAAGCAAATAGCAAGATTTAAATTGAACATCGATAATTTGAAGAGAAATGAACTTACTTGCATTTAGAAGCACTCAGCTGGTTTCCTAATGCATTTAATCTGAAACTAAAAACTATCAAACACTAAAAAGTCATGGATCTTCTCGTTTGCCAGTTTCTTATTCACGAGCTTCTTGTTTGAATTTTCCTGTTCCACCTTAAATGGTGTAGCTGTTACATTCTGGTGCCTCAGGGTTCATTAAAGGTGTAACAGGAAAATTAGAACAAAGAAGATGTGAAAAGTGGCTGAGCTAAAGCTTAAAGCAAAGTGAGTCTACATATTTGTATATTATATTTTTGACGTATACTACAACATTAGTACAAGGGCAAAAGGGCTCTCCTCAACATTTGGGTTGCCGACCCCTGCTTTAGGGCTACATAAGAAGCATAGCTTCCCCTAAAATTCCACCATAACACAACATTGAAAAGGTTAACAGCTGTATTGCTTGTAACTCCTACTGCAATTTAGTATTTCTAGCTATTATAATTCATGATCTGCACTCAAGCACTGCTTATTTAACATGAGTTGTGCCTGATAGACAGTACAGTATACATGAATTTCTTTGTGGAAGCCAGTGAAGGCATGTCTCATAGAACCATACTGAAGCCTGGATTCAAAGCCAGTTAATGGCAGAATCAACTACATGTACTGAAGCAAAGATCACAGGTTATTGGACAGCAGGCTTATAAAGCCTCATTTTGGGTCTGACCCAGATGTCATGCTTCACTGGGAGTCTATGAGGCTATACAGGCTGACATACACCTTATAAGTCTTATGTAAATGGATGGAACTAAATTGCTGAACAGGCTGATGTGTGTAGTTGTGTTTGTTTTTCTGACACCAGTTTCCATGTATGCTATATACCGACTGGGGAGTGAATGGTAGGTTTATACAGTGGCATGTTTATAATAGTATGTATAAACATTCTTTATACACTACAAGTTTTCTTATGTCATAAAAGAGAGGGAAACTTGACTTAAGATCACATTCATAGCTTAGGGAATCATGTCAGTTCTATACAAATAAAGCATTAATGAAATTAATTCACTCACTGTCATGTGCTGTTCACTGCAAACAGCTAAACAGATAATAACAGCAGCAACAGCAGCAGCTGTAGAAAACAACAACAACAACAACAACATGCTCACATACTGGAATGCTTGGACGTCATGCAGACGTGTGAATGCGTCTGATTACATTAGCAGCTCGGGTGTGCTTCTGTCCCTACAAACACTCTGGCAGGCAGTCCAGCACACATACACACACACACACACATACACAGGGACACTGGGCTGTCCTCACTGGAACACTCTGTGG
Source organism: Pygocentrus nattereri (assembly GCF_015220715.1). Taxonomy (NCBI): domain Eukaryota; kingdom Metazoa; phylum Chordata; class Actinopteri; order Characiformes; family Serrasalmidae; genus Pygocentrus; species Pygocentrus nattereri. The sequence goes on along the minus strand of NC_051216.1, from coordinate 12,187,540 downwards.
AGTTAAAGGGAAGAGCCACAGGTGTCCTGATCCTGTCAATCTGACAAACACACAAACCTCCTGTCAGACTGCTCAGCTGCTCTTTACAGACTGTATGAGATAAGAGTGGAGCTGAGAGAGAGAGCAGTACAGGGGGATGGAGAGAGAGAGAGAGAGAGAGAGAGAGAGCCAAAGAAAGACAGACAGCTGATAAAATAATAAAGTAAAATACTGCATATTGCACAGTTTTACATAATGTTTTAGAATACCGTCAATGTTGTGTGTGTGTGTGTGTACAGTGGGGCAAAAAAGTATTTACTCAGCCACTGATTGTGCAAGTTTTCCTACTTAGAAAGATGAGAGAGGTCTGTCATTTTCATCATAGATTTTTAAAATCCTACACTTTGTATGTATATATATATATATATATATATATATATAGTATAATGTTAATATATATATATATATGTTTGTGTGTGTGTGTGTGTGTGTGTGTATACACACATATGTGTGTGGGTGTGTTCTTGTAGTGCTATATCCCATGTCCTTACTATGATAGGAATATATGAATTTTTCTTGAGGTCCTCACTTGAGCATGTGTAGTTTTCACCACAATTGCTTTTTATCTGAAACTAAAATAGTAGGAAAATTGCCTCAAATGAACTCATAGTTTACTCTAAACAACTACATACATGACTGTGTAGAAGTTATATTGTGTGTGTGTGTGTGTGTGTGTGTGTGTGTGTGTGTGTGTGTGTGTGTGTGTGTGTGTGTATGTAAGTGAATGTAATTTCTTGTAACTCATCCACAGTGAATGGGCAAGAGCGTGTACTAATGCACAGTATGTGTAGTATTTATAAACACACACACACACACACACAAAGTGTGTGTGAGAAGATCAACAGGGATAAAAGGATATACACTGTGTGTGTGTTTGTGTGTGTGTGGGAGGGGGGGACACCTGTTGCTCCATCTCTACCATGTGAGCCCAACACATACCACATACAGAGAGAGCAAGAGAGCCAGAAAAAGAGAAAGAGAGAGAGAGAGAGAGAGAGAGTATGCCGGGTTACACTGAAAACAGGAAATGAGAGCCAGTCTGAAGGAAGCCCTCTTAAACACACCGTCACTGTAAATACTGTTCAAAAGGAACAAATCATATCTCATACTAACAATTTCTGTCAATTTATTCAGTAATGACTTTTAGAATGTTAATTCATTTGCTACATTGTCATGTATACTAAATTATTGTTATTATAGACTAGCAGGTTATTTTAATTGAAACATTTTCAATATTTCTCCTATATTTCTATCATCTTATGGGTCTAATTATTAGACTATCCACGGTCCATCCACTGCTTTTTAAATATGTGGCATTGTAGATGTTTTATTATGACTTAGGTATATATTCTACAGCTTTCATTTTTAGAGATTGCTACAGTGTATTTATTTTACATTAAAATCATGTTTTATCACTGAAAACATGGATTTAAAACTTTTAAACAGCAGTGCAGTTGTGCTATATTTGCTCAAATACAATAAAAACATAATGATACTCTTTAATCTTCCACAGTTTCTGTACATTTCTTGCAGACCAACAGACAGACAGGCAGACAGACAGTAAAACACACACGTTATCTAAGCCGCTTATACTGCTGGGTCGCGGGGGTGCTGGGGCCTGTCCAGGTCACAAGTCCATCACAGGGGACAGTGAAACAGATTAATTTAGATAATATATTAACTAAAAGACTCAGTAACTAATATTAAAATATTTAAGCTTTGTTCTGATGATATGTACATAGTTTTGAGAGTGAATAATAATGGTACCCACAGTTCTCTGGAGTATAACTCTGTTCTGTTTGTTTTGTTCCTTTAACTCTTGCTCCTGTGCTGCAGGCCTAAGCTGATTGTGTTTGATCTTCTGTTGGCTGCAGCCTGTGTTCGGCTGGAGGACATAATCTGACCTAAAGTGTCAGCTGTTAGAGTGGAGGGCAGGAAGTGGTTGGTGAGGGGCACAAGCCATAGGAAGCATCAGCCAGAGGACATGAAGTAGTGAGTGGAAAGAACAGTGCAGCCCCTGACGTCAGCGTGAGCAGAGTGCAGAGACAGAGGGAAAAAGAGTGGAAATAGAATTAGAGCCCATATCTTGCATATTTTTTGTATTTTTTTTCCTTTCATGACATTGTGTGTGTGCATGTCCCAAAAACAGTCATCGTTCATTTCCACTTGGCCGTTACAACCTTTCTTTAGTCCTCAAACAGGATGTTATTGTTAGTGTACCTTTAAGACTAATATATGTAAATGAACTTCTAATTGGCTCTTTATAACTTCAGTATGAGTGGGTGGAGCTAAACTGCGGAATAGGCAAATGTAAAAACTATGTCCAGAAGTATTCACTCCCTAATCCAAATCATTGAATTCAGGTGTTCCAATCACTTCCATGGCCACAGTTGTATAAAGCCAGGCCCCTAGGCCTGCAGACTGCTTCTACAGACATTAGTGAAAGAATGGGTCGCTCTCAGGAGCTCAGTGAATTCCAGCATGGTACCGTGATCAGACGCCACCTGGGCAACAAGTCCAGTTGTGAAATTTCCTCACTACTAAATATTCCACAGTCAACTGTCAGTGGGATTATAACAAAGTGGAAGTGACTGGGAACAACAGCAACTCAGCACAAAGTGGTAGGCCATGTAAAATAACAGAGCGGAGTCAGCGGATGCTGAGGTGCATAGTGCCCAGAGGCTGACGACTTCACTACAGACCTCCAAACTTCAAGTGGCCTTCAGAATAGCTCAAGAACAGCATTGAGAGCTTCATGGAATGAGTTTCCATGGTGGAGCAGCCGCATCCAAGACTTACATCACCAAGTGCAAAGAAAGTGTCAAATGCAGTGGTGTAAAGCGCCGCCACTAGACTCTAGAGCAGTGGAGACGTGTTCTCTGGAGTGATAAATCACGCTTCCCATCTGGCAATCTGATGGACGAGTCTGGGTTTGGCACTTGCCAGGAGAACAGTACTTGTCTGACTGCATTGTGCCAATTGTAAAGTTTAGTGCAGGGGGGATTATGGTGTGAGGTTTTTTTCAGGAGTTTAGCTCGGCTCCTTAGTTCCAGTGAAAGGAACTCTTAATGCTTCAGCACCAAGAGATTTTGGTCAATTTCATGTTTCCAACTTTGTGGCAACGGTTGGCCCCTTCCTGTTCCAACATGACTGCGCACCACTGCACAAAGCAAGGTACATAAAGACATGGATGAGGGAGTTTGGTGTGGAAGAACTGGACTGGTATGCACAGAGTCCTGACCACAACCTGATAGAACACCTTTAGGATGAATTAAAGCAGAGACTGCGAGCCAGGCCTTCTCGTCCAACATCATTGTCTGACCTCACAAATGCGCTTCTGGATTAAGAATGAGATCTCATTCAAGTTCATATGCGTGTGAAGGCAGACGAGCGAAAACTTTTGGCAATATAGTGTATATGAGCCTACGTTTATTTTCATTTCTATAAAATTAACATCTGTACTTATGAGAATAAGTTTATACTGTCGGGGAATGATTACTATGAGATCTAGGTCTTCAGTCTAGGCCATAAATGTCAAGAACTCAGGTATAAACAAGAAAAAAACCTCTATGTTAGTGATAAATTCTGCTACTGCCCCAAAGAGATTTCAAATAGCATGTTAACACCAAGCTAACACTGTTGCATATCGCTGTTGTTGGAACAAAACCTTGTATCTCCAAATTGATAATTTTACAGAAGAAGGAAAAAAACCTACTTTGCTTTTAATGTAAGTCAGTGGAGCCAGACATCTTTCCAAGTCATTTTGGGCCATTTCTTTTGCTCCATTATTCATGAAATTTACAAATGATGTAAAGGTCAACAGGCATCTTCAAATTATGATAAAAACTGAAAATTGACTTGTTTTGTTCTGACAGCAGCAAACATTTTTCTCTGTTCCCAATTAAACATGACATTTCCAGGTTGTAACAGACATTCACATAAATTTTGCCCTGTATGCATGATTTTTACTCACTTTTCATCAAAGAGCCCAAAGTTTTCCATTTATAACAACCCACTTAAACTTGGTTAGGATAAAGCTCACATTCATAGTCAATGACACATCTAGGACTTCCAGAATGCCTAGAGTCATGTTTCATTCTCCCAAAATTGATCCAGCTCCTGAAGGCCTCCAGCTCACAGAAAAGGTACCAAACTGACTCTGGGGCAGTGTCACTCTTGTCACTGGAGTGGTACATTCAAGGGTACGTCTCAGTAGCTTAAGTCAGGGAACATAACTGCACCATAATCCACTGAAATTATATTTTCTAAGTTGTACTGACTCCACACACCCGTCTCATATCCAGGCCTATTTTATTGTTCTGTTTTAAAACACTGGGTTATGAAAAGTACAAATATGTGCTGAAAAGACTTATTTAAGCTACACTACTGGGCCTTAAAACCACTGTTGTACTTTTAATGGTACATTTTCATTGTCTGTACCTTGATGAATGAAACTTGTACCTGTCCAGAACCTTTATTTCCAACAGTGTAGCTACGCTGTATCTACCTAAATACCACAGGGAAAGCCATATTGGACAATTTTTCCATTAGGTTGTTTCAAGATTTTAACCCTTTTGTTTCCAAACAAGACTTACCAATGAAATAAGGGCATAAGCACAGTAGCTGCAGAATTTAAACAGGACAAGCATGATCATTCTCTTAACTAAAAATATTACAGATGTGTATTTCTTAGTTGCCAGAAATCATTAGTCCATCTCTAGAGGGTTAGAGCATACTGGCATATACAGTATATGTTTAAAAGTATTCAGACAGCCCTTCTAGACTGTTAATAATAAAGGTCCTGTGAAGGTACATTCTTCATTGATCAAAGTACAAACAATGTAAATGTACCCTCAATGGTCCGATTGTGAACTTTACATTTTTCCAAGTGTAAAGTACATATTTGTATCTTTTCATAATCTACCGTTTTAAAATAAAAAGCCTGGAGATGAGATGGGGTGTGTGGAGTCAGTACATCTCAGAAAATGTTATTTCAATGGATTATGATACAATTATGTTTCGTGACTAAAAGTCCTGAGACCCCAGTGACAGTTAGAGTGTAATTAGTGTATTTAGCTCCCCTACATTGCTTAAACAGGTGTTTAATTATGCTCAGGTTGCGTAATTGCATTGTCACTAAAAAGGGAAGCTAGGGATGCTAGGGGGATACAAAGGCACCCAGCATTGAGCTGTGGAGCAGTGGAACTGCATTCTCTGGAGTGATTGAGCTCCATCCAATACCTTTGGGAAGAACTGGATGATCCAGAACCGATCATCCAACATCAGTATCTGACCTCACTAATGCTTTTGTGACTGAAAGCAATCAAATCCTAAGATTAATGTTCGAACATCTAGTATAAAACCTTCCCAGAAGAGTAAAGGCTGTTACTGCAGCAAATGGGGGTAAATAACATTTCATTAACACCCTTGATTTCAGAAGAAACACTAAATGAGCAGTGCCTACAAACTTAGCCTACCTCACATGCAGCAAAACACGTACACACATCCAATCTTGACAGCAGTGCTCTGTTAAAACTGCAGGAATGCCAGAAGTGAGAAGTGTTCCTCAGCAGGACATGTCAAACCATGCTGGTGGTCCTGTAACAGGGCACGCTAACGGACAGCAATGACCACACACAGACTCACACCAAGATTAGCATTAACAGGGCACAGCCATGTATGGTGAACAGTGGTGATAACTCTTTGTGGCTGTAAGTGTAACAGGACACTGACAGCAAGAGTTAATAATACAATACAGGCCACATATCAGAACATAACACTGATCGTAGCTACCCTATCAGTTCTGTCTGTAACTGGCCTTCTTTTCTCTCCGTGTTCTTGGTGAGATAAACCCAAAACTCCAAAATATGAACTTCACAGGAGAGGGCAAAAACACTCTTAACTTTCAACTGTAAGTCAATGCAAAGAGATGTTGATTTTAGAGCATTTCTATTGGTCCATTCATCATGAAATTTTAACACAATGTAAAGGACAGCTGGTGTGTTGAAATGGTCTAGAAAACTAAAAACCAGCAAAAATGGAGATACATGGTTTTCATTGGACATCGACGATATGTATATGAATCGTACATATTAAATCACCTCAGTTTTGCATTTTAGTTTACTTTCGACAATAATTGGGTTGATATAATGGATATTTATAGATCCAAATGTATATTTATTATCCATTACATCAACACATTATTATTATTATTATTATATATGTCCACTAAATTCATGTCAGTACATGTAATTCATTCATGACTTTTGTTATTGAACTATTTATGTCTAGGTTTTATGCTTTGGCCAGACAATTTATGCAGTTGAGAGAACCCTAAAACGTTTCAGTGATGTTGAGGTCTGGACTCTGGGGTGGTCAGTCTATTGTTCTGAAAACACAAGGAGCTTCTTTGTTCTGTTTTCTTTTCTATTTGTACATTTTCTTTATTTTTATGTCCTTTTTTCTGTGAGGTCTTCTTGAGAGCTACACATCCTTTCATACCCATAGCACTGACTTGTCTTCTCACAGTGGAGGGATGAACAGATTTCTTTTTCAGATATGAACATAAGAGGGCTTCATTTTTTTTTCATCAAAGATGAAAAGTGCTGTTTATCTGCTGGGGACAGTATTGGTGGTCTAGCAGGTCTTGCAGGAGGGTGCTGTTTATATATACACTAACCGGCCACTTTATTAGGTGCACCTGTTCAATTGCTTGTTAACACAAATCAACACAAAACACATATCAGCTAATCAATCACACACACACACACACACACACACACACACACATATATATATATATATATATATATATATATATATATATATATATATATATATATCCCTTTGTTATCTTATATTCAATCTTCTCAGAAATATCTCCTAAGAATAAATGGCTTGTACGTAATGACTGTTGTGATTGGAAATTAAATAAATGAAAGGTTGTCCCTGACTTTTGATGTGTGGGCAGCTGGTATGTGATTAAGCTGCTGTAACATTGTGTGGGTTAAGGGTATAATTTGGGCAGTGAAGATGTGACTGCTATCCCTGTGGAGATTATGAGCTGTAACCCAGCACTGCTGCTGCTGTTTACCTGCTTGCATCTGTCTTACTGCAATAGTACCCACTTTAAACACTGTGTGTGTGTGTGTGTGTGTGTGTGTGTGTGTGTGTGTGTGTGTGTGTGTGTGTGTGTGTGTGTGTGTGTGTGTGGCTCGGAGCTGTGTGACGTGTGTATGCATGGATTGGGTTACCTAGACAGGGTGACCTTCCAGCCCAAATGACCACTGTGAAAGAAAAAAGAGATGGAGTGGGAAGGAGGAGTGCAGCACTAGTGTTGTCTATTCTCCATGGCTCTTCAAACCCATAGATGCTGTTTTATTTTCTTCTTTATCCAATTTATTCTACATTGTACTTATTGGCCATTTTATGGGAAACACCTGCCATGCAGGTGCACTTTGTAGGTTTGTAAATACCAGTGAGCAGTGAGGAAACTTCAGGATCTTCAAAAATACCTTTTATTTTATATAAACTTCATTAATGACTATAGCCAGGCCACGATCATCCAGATGGTATTATTGGCATGTGGCCAGGGGTCAGGACCACTAGGGGATTCCCATGAGTAATTATGAGAAAATGTAAACAGCTGTTATGACTCTCCTGAGAACTTTACTAGCAACACAGCAAGAGGGAACAGAAGAAAATAATGGGATAAATGAACATTGTGTTACAGTTGATCATAGCCCTGATGCCCTCCATGTCTTTACTAAACATCCTTAATTACCTCAGCCAAGCTTTCAGGTTTATAGCAATGAGCTAGCGTTCCTGCTAATATATTTGAAAATTTGAAGCTCCAAATATTTAGAAGACGTGCCTGAAGGATTTGTAAAAGGGAGACCTGATACTTCAACAAGGTAGAGAATGCCAAATGTAAAATATCAGCGAAGTTAGAGAAAAATTATCATTTGTCCTTGTCAGCAGTGATCTGCAAAGTCATCAGAGGTAAGATATAAATGGTAAAAAAAGAAAACATTTTCCATGCTTGCTGCAGCAGTATGCTTTAGCTAGGATGCTTGGAAAAATGTTGTGATTGAACATATTTTTACATATTCACTCTTTATTCATGTGCACATGCATCATGTACATTCAGATGACTGTTGTTTTTAGTGTAGGTGTGTCCAAACCTTTGCCTGGGACTGTGTGCATTCCTGTATTTTCAGACATGCTCCTCCTTCTGTACTTAGCTCAGTTTCAGAGAGGGCTGATATTTACAGTGATACAGAAGGGACGCAGACATATGGATGTATAGTTACACAACACTCAGGAGAAGCGATCTGGAGGCAGAGATTAGATGGAGCATGCCATGACATTTCAAACACACATGGTGCCTCTGACCCATAAAACAGAGGCTGACCATTTACAGTGAAAGGCTATAAAAAGAGAAAACTTGAAAAGGGCACATTTTCCTTTAGAGTAGCTCACTGTGAGAGTTCGCGCTTTTTCAGATGATTGGCATCTCCAAAAAATCAAAAGCTTTAACATTAAAAAAAAAATGAATCCATGTAAATACAGATATTAGATTTTAATTTCAAGTTGAGTTTTATTGGCTTCTATTCTGGGTTTAACCCACTGAGGTGTATTACTCAGTTAAGACATTCAGACATTTATCCAAAAATCAAATGCTTAGATGTTTACTCCATATGTAGTCCAATGCCAAGACATGTTTACACTTAAGCTACGGGGCTAAATGTAGCTTACAAGTAATGGAAGCTTATATCTCACCATTTCGCATTGTGCAAAACAGCATGTCTACATTATCATTCACTTCACTGATACCTTACCCTCAGAAGGAGCTAATAACTAAAGTTGTTCTTGTTGAGCTGTTCAGTAATCTCAAATAGACTTGTTTATACGTTTCTCACACTGTATGACAGACGGTTATCAACGATCAAAAGTAGACTGCACAGCTAAAACAAGTAGCAGCAATCTCAAAGCCCAAATACTTTTCCATACTTGTCCATTCTTTCTTGTGCAAGTGGATCATCTTATATTAGTATTAGAAAGTATTTTGTAATTATTATTACTTATATGTATGTTATGTAACGTATGTAGTGAGTCAGCGATATGTGGACACACATTAAGGCCACCACCTATGCAGCATCCATAGTGTCATGTAAAGTCTCGCAGCAGCTATAGCACAAAAAGATAGGCTGACAGTGTTAGCTAAGGTAACGGATAATTAGCATTGCCTGTTTAATATAAAGACTTAAGACTTAAGCTTACCTTTCTCAGTGTAAATTTCAATTCATATTTCACTTGCCACTGATTTTGTTATCTTGTTTTGGGTTTAATTTAATGTAGTAATAGCAACACTTTGTGTGGTGCACTGTGACACACTGAAAATCCATTGGGTGCCCAAAGCCCAAAGCAGTTTAAGATGGTCCGAAGTCCTTACACTACCATATGATTAAAATGACCCAGGAAAGAGGCCTATTCCATTTTATGTGAAAAAAACTTATATCATTAACAATGAATGGTATCTCTACAGAAGCATATAGAGTAATAAAATACTGAAAGGCATGACTTTCACTGTGATATCTTTAAACACTCAGTGCATCATTAATACACACCACTATGGGCATAAAGTGCACAAAAAGTACAGTCTGACTGAGCAATGGCTGGCTTTCTATTGACCAGCTACTTATTCAAATGTTAATATCCCAACTGGAGTGGCAAACCTTTAACCTAGCAGCTAGCTAGTATCAGAATAATATAATTCAGAGAAATACAAAATACAATCTGTCATTTAATTACTTATACTGGAACTGTTGACAATGAATGCACATTAAAGAGACTGTGCTAGTTCCCCACCAGTATGGAGGGAGGACATGAAGAAAACATTAGAACCATTTTGCAATGGTCTGATTGCATGTAACATCACACACTGAGCCACTTTCTCCTGCTTGTATATGTGGAGCCATTCCAACCAGCCAATTATGTGGCAGACAGTGGCGACCGAGATTTCAGGGGTTGCCAGTACCACCTCAGCCACCCTGCTTTGCATCAATGCTGCATGTTGGTGGCCTCATTAAAAACAATGGGTTGGAATATTTGGATGCTGTGACTATATGATGCACGTCTAGTGTGTAGTATCCTTCATGGTTTAATGGGTTAATAAATGAGCACTGCAGTCTTTTTTTAAATATTTCACCAGTCAGAAATGGGAGCCCAGGGGAACCGTCATGCACATTGGTCGTGGTGGCCCCTGCGGTTCAGTGTGCCGTACATTAAGCATGAATTGTAGAGATAGCCACTGTGTTTCACTTGGTTTTGGCCGTGACGAGCGATAAGGAGAGTTCATTCAGGCAGGGGGAGTCTGTTCTGCACACAACGCTCATAAACACTGATAAAGGCAACTGACATTCCCTCTCTCTCTCCTCCTGCTCCTTTGTTCCCTCCTTCTTTCTCCCCTCCCTCCCATCTTCTCTCTCTGTCTGACGTCGAACAGAACTGCAGGATTACACAGGGTGGAAACCACAGTGTCTCCGTCAGCAGAAACGCGCTGCCCAGACATCACTTAAAACTGGCAGAGCCATTCCGCTCGACACTGTCAAACATGGAAAAGGGCAGAGGTTGAATTCAAGTGTTTAGATGTGGATTGATATTGCTTTTGTTTATCTGAACTGTTTTGCATTGCTTCATTTCAGTTATATGCTTTCAGTGGCTTGAATAAAACCTGCTTCGTTTCATATGAATGAAGGTGGAACTGATCTAAAAATGGCACTATAGGAATCATTGCTATGTTTACATTACATAATAATTTTTTCCCTAAATACAACATATATATATATATATATATATATATATATATATATATATATATATATATATATATATATATATGATTTCCTAAGAGCTGTATGAACACAAAAATATGATATTCAAACTATGTAATCAGACTTTAATATGGGATCCTAGATCAAATAACTATCTCATAACTATAACTAACTCCCTCAGGGCCTTTCAGGAATTATGGGAACTAGCAAATACATGCCCATAGTTTTAGTAAATATTTGTTTTTTTGTTTTTTTTGGATGTTTGTTTTTTTTTTTTTTTTTTTTTTCATAGAATTTATCAGAATCTTACTTTTTGTATTTCATTTCTACAAGTATCTAGGTAGGTTGAACTCAGGACTCCTCACAGTAGGACTTCAGGAGCTGGACAGAAGGACTAACACTTCAGATTAACCAACAGCATAATTAAGAAGTGAAAATGAAATCAGTCAGACATGTATGATTTACAGTGGAAGGGACTGAGCTACTTATTAAAAGTCACTGTAAAACTTCCACGTGCAAGATATAATAGATGTTAATGAAATTTAATTTTTTAATGAGATTTGATATCTTCAAGTAAAACATATTTAATGTCCTTTACATGCTGCTAATATCCATGTTTAATCTAAAACAGGCAAACATATTTATGTACACCAGGGTCATTTTTCAATTGGAGTGGGAATTCAGGTGGATACATTTTTAAAACACTTTTTTTTCATCCCAAAACGAAATAATCTTAATATGTCCTTTAATACCTCCTGTTATCATATATGCAAAAAAAAAAGAACTCCCAACACATTTTAGAGTCACTGGTGTTCTATGAAGGTGGTGTAATACCAGTGACTGTGACACCAGTGACATTCTGGTTAAAACTGAGGATTTTGTAAATGGGCTGGGTGATTGGTGGTCAGGTGACCCTGTGCAGCTATGTAAAATCAGTAATGAAAATGATATTTGGCATTATTTTGACAAACTTTTAATTATCCAGCCATTAAAGCACATAACACCAGTGACATATTGTCATGATTGGCCCCTCCCAGCCCGGTCCATATGTATTTGTTTTGGTTTTTAGTCCAGCCCCCTCATTTCATGACTCCACCCCTGATTGTCTCCACCTGTGTTTCCACCTGTCCCTCATTTACCCTTATGTATTTAAAGCCTGTGTTTCCCCTGTCTGGTTACTGGTCTTTGTTTGAACTGTTCTAGTTGTACTGTTTGTATGTTTGATTCTGGTGTCATGTCTGCCCCCCTGATCAATCCGTGTTGGCTGTATGACCCTGGACCGTTTAGACTATGACCCTGGATTTGCCCTTAATAAACATCGCTTATCTCTACACATGCATCTGCCTCCTCGCTCCCCGGCGTTACACATATAGAGGTTATGTGCTGCCTGATAAACTATATTATTAATAAATTAATTATATATAGTGAGCAAGTGTGGACACCGTCTGATGCCTTGAGATGCTTCCTCTCTGATGAGCCTTGAGCCAAGAAAGCAGTGAACTGTATTAAAATGTAACAAAATCTCTGTGACAAATGGTTTCATTCAATTAAATACATATTTCAAAATGTAGTATGACATCAGTGATGAGCAAAAAAGTCCATATCAATCTGCTTTATACAAATTCCTAAATTGAACCTCTTGTTTTATATTAAAATGGTTTTGAAATGTTGAAAACATGTTTTGTGATGTGCTGTTTTGCTGATGCAGAGTGACTATGAAACAGGAGTTAAAAAAAGGAAAATCAGAGAAATCATAAGGAAAAGGATTATTTGATCATAGGTCGATTGTGTTAATGTACATACTGACTTTTGGAGTTGTGCCTAATATTTAATAAAAACATCTTTTTTAAGCCCTGCAACCTTTATGACATGATTTCCCCTCCAAATGGAGACTTACCCACCAGCATTAGCTGAGTGTTCACAGAAATGCCACTAACATAAATTAGCTTTATCACAGAGATTCTTTTTTATTTCATTTTGTGACAGAGTTTTGACACTTATAGCACAAACTGAAGACCTAGCTCTGGTAGTCACATTTCACTACTGGCACACGCACACAACACTGTCATCATCTTTCTGTCGACAGTGTGTCAGCAGTGGGTAATGGTGTGTCCCAAATGTGCCCTAAGCCCTGTAGGTCTTTTGCTAGTCAAGCACTTTAGTGATGTCATCCATGCGCGGACGCATAAGGCAAAAGTCCTTGAAGGTGCTTGGTTTAAAATTCTGAGACAGACCCGCATGACATCACATCATGTACAGGCTACACATATCATACCCTGCAAAATGATGTTATGGTTCACACCCTTTTAAGGTCCTATAGCTTGCTCAGCGATAAAGTACATTAATAAACAACATTAACTCTTTAACTCTATCTGAACATCTTCTTCTCTGTCAGGTTGTTCAGGTAGATGTGAACAACTCCTATGATGGGTCCTGGCCTGAATCACAGAGACTTGTGGGTAAAAGGGCAATGTTTGAGTGCAGTCACACAGTTTAGTGTCCAGTCTACTAAACATAACATTTTGCAGTGTAGTTGGAAAGATGCTTTTGACCTGATTTGTTCCAGACACTATAATGCATTATTCCCACATTTCCCAGAGTTCTTTTGTGCTGTTGTACTGCACAGACACAGCCATACCTACAGCAGTTGACAAGACTCTATATACAGTAAAATTAAGCACTTGTTGCATTTTGCAAATGAGAAGCAAATTTAGAAAATCCTTTCATCAATGTGGCTGCACCTTTACCTTTATATACACACTGCAAACTAAGAAAACACTTCAGAAATGCTGTGAAACTCAGTGGGAGTGAAAACGTTTCTATAAAACTCCCTAAGGAATGAACCCTCGTCATCTCAGAGCGCTGGAACACACACCGTTACTGCAGTCTGAGTCTGTGTCCATTCATATGGCATTGGTCAATGCTCGTTCTGTTCATAATAAGACGTTTGTTTTTAAATGATTTCTTCTGTTCTCATGGCCTGGACCTGTTGTTTTTAACAGAGACATGGGTTACTGCTGCATGTGACTCTGCCCCCTTCCTGGAACTTTCTCCAATAGACTGCGGTTTCTTCAGTGTACCCCGGAATACAGGTAGAGGGGGAGGAGTTGCGATGGTTTTTAAACAGCGTCTCAGAAGACAAAAGCTTAATGTTGAGAAGTTTAAAGGTTTTGAAGTGTTGGTCTTTAAGGCTCACTCTATTTTTCCTTTACTTTGTGTGCTAGTATATAGACCTCCTAAACCACATAGTGATTTTATTACTGAATTTTCTGAATTTCTTGCCTTGATTGTTCCTATGTCTGACAGAATTTTACTCTTGGGCGATTTTAATATACATGTTTGCTGTCCTGCTAAATATTTGGTAAATGATTTGATTCAAATTTTGGATGCTTTTAATTTTACTCAACACATTCATGAGCCTACCCATGTACAAGGCCATACACTTGATCTGGTGTTTTCTACTGGGTTTGATATTGACCAGCTAGAGACTGAAGATGCCAGTTTCTCTGATCACAAGCCAGTAGTGTTTAGCTCTACCTTTACTGGGCATTTCCCAGTTTCTGTTCCAGGTTGGTTGACTAGATATGTCAGCTCTTCCACAGCTAGTGATTTCTCAAGAGCCTTCTTAGACACTTTAATGCTGCCTACTCATGAGTTGGCCCACCCTAATATTGATGATCTAGTTACTGCATTTGATCAGGATTGTTTAAATGCTCTGGATAATGTGGCCTCCTTGAGATTTAAACATGTAAAACCTAGAATGCAACCCTGGTTAAATGCAGCCACTCAGGAAATTAGGCAGGCTTGTATGAAAGCAGAGAGGAAATGGAAAAAACATAGATTACAAATAAACTTTGACATATTCAAAAGTTGCTTAGTTGACTATCAGCTAGCTGTGAAATCTGCAAGGGAAGCTTATTTTTCTAGTATTATTGCTAAAAATTGTAACAGACCTAACATTTTGTTTAGGACAATTAACACTTTACTTAAACCTGTACCTGGATTTGGGCTAAATCCGTCCCCTGGGTTATGTGAAGACTTTTAAAACTTTTTTATTGGGAAGACTGAGAATATTCGATCTCATATTACATTTTTGGGACCAGATGTTCCTCTTCCTCAGATATGCAGACATCTCGGTGTTTTTAGAGAATTTGATACTGTTTCAATGATGGAACTTACAGACTTAGTGATGAACACTAAGCCTGCAACTACCCCTCTTGATATCATGGCACCTCAGTTGGTTAAGGAGTCATTGGGTGTTTTGGGACCATCTATCCAGAACATCATCAATACCTCCATAACTACTGGTACGGTTCCTGCCTTGTTCAAACAAGCAAGGAGGAGTTACTCCTCTGCTTAAAAAGCAGAACCTTGATGTCACAACGGTCAGTAACTATTGACCGATTTCTAAATTGCCGTTTTTAGCTAAATTACTGGAAAAGGTGGTGTATCATCAGCTTCTACCGTTTTTAAGTAATAACTACATTTTTGAGATTTTTCAGTCGGGTTTTAAGGCTATGCACAGCACGGAATCTGCCCTCCTTAAAGTGACAAATGACCTCTTGCTTATTGCTGATTCAGGAAATTGTGCCATCCTTATGGTATTGGACCTATGTTCTGTTTTCGACACATTTGACCATAACATACTTATTGGGTGCTTAGACCAGTGGGTGGGGATACAAGGAGTGGTCCTGAGTTGGTTTAGGTCTTACCTGGAACATAGAATATTTTCCGTGAACGTGGGCAACTATTTCTCCTCCTCTGCAGACATGTCTTGGGGTGTTCCTCAAGGGTCCATATTAGGGCCCATCCTCTTTTCGTTGTTCATGCTACCATTGGGCCAAATTATTAGGATGCACAATGTTAGCTTTCACTGTTATGCGGATGATATACATTATATCTTCCGATTAAACCTAATGACCATGGCTCATTAATGTCCCTCACAAATTGTCTTGAGGACATTAAGAGATGGATGGCTATCAATTTCCTTCAGCTGAATGTAAGCAAGACAGAGGTCATTGTCTTTGGTGCTCCCCATCTCATTAGCAATGTCTCTAATAACCTGGGTTTCTCTGTGAGAAATCTTGGTGTTGTTTTTGACTCAGATCTCAGATTTGATAAACAAATCAACTCTGTGGTAAGGAGTAGTTTCTTCCAGCTCAGAAGCGTTGCAAAGCTTAAGCCTTTTCTCTGTTTCTCTGACCTGGAGAAAGTTATTCATGCCTTCATTTCTTCCAGACTTGATTATTGTAATTCGTTATATATAGGGATTAATCAGTCTCTATTGCAACGTTTGCAACTAGTCCAGAATTCTGCTGCCAGGTTACTGACTAGCACTAAGAAAAGAGACCACTCCAGTGCTCGCTTCTCTACATTGGCTACCTGCCCAGCACAGAATACAGTTTAAAGTGCTGTTATTTGTTTTTAAGGCACTAAATAAGCTTGCCCCCTCTTCTATTACAGACCTGCTAACACCCTCAACCTGTCAACATTCTCTTAGATCATCTTCTCAGAACTTGCTGACTGTTCCCAGGACTCGGCTGAAACTTAAAGGTGATCATGCATTTGCGGTTTATGCTCCAAGACTTTGGAACAGTCTTCCGCCCAATATTCGCCAAGCCACTTCTATCTCTGTGTTTAAATCAGGTCTAAAAACATACTTTTACAAAGTTGCATTTGAATAGCAGGAGACTGTAGTGATGTGAGGTGCTGCTAGTTTTCTTTCTGTGTGTGCAGGAGGCAAAGCTGGTCTTCATTGTAAATTATGGTTGCTACTATCAATAAGCCAAATGTTGATTAAACCTTTGCAAAACATTCAAAGGAGTTTTCAAGGATTTTAAGTATGTGAAGAGGCACCAAATCAGGATCATTCTTTTTGTGGACCACTGGTATCAGATCACTGACAGCAATAAAAAGCTAAGCTAAGGTCGGCTGTTTGTTGTAACAGAGGTTGGTTTATATTAAAGGCATTTGGCTGACCCCCCTGACACAAAGTGACTTAACAGTTTAATCATGTTGTAAAGATGCCCCACAGGTATGAGCAGCCCCACAGTATCACAGATCCACCAACTCATCCAGAATGCAGCAGCATGGCTCATTTTGAATCTTCCGTTCAGTCACGTCACTGCACTGCTGTGCTCCCTTCACTGGCCTCATGCATCAAATTTAAAACCCTGATGCCTACAAAGCAAAAAACGGACCAGACCCCCCGACCTAATGACAATGGTCAAAACTTGAACTTTATCTTGAGCCCTTTTAGCTTCAAGTACAGCTCAGCTTGACCCGCCACCATCCTTCAAGACGCGTGGAAGACAAGCATCAAGACTTTTCTCTGTCCTGGCACCCAGGTGGAGGAACAAACTCCCACTGGCTGTTTGAGCAGCAGAGTCTCTCACGGTCTTCAAACGCAGACTGAAGACACATCTCTTTATGCAGCACTTAAGTGAGCAACGAGTTAAGTATTTACTGCAATGTATTGTGCTGCGCTTATTGAAATGTATTGCACTGCACAGTGTTTAATTCTGTTCCTTTTTCCCTGGGTATCAACATGGGCTTTTGTGTCTAGCAGTATCTGAGCTCAGGAGTAGCTTTTTCTCTAGCCTGTTGGTAATTAGCAAAGATACTTTCTCTAGTTAGACAAAGCAGTTTTTGTAAGTTGCTCTGGATAAGAGCGTCTGCTAAATGCTGTAAATGTAAATGTGTTAACTATTTGGAGCTGAGTCTTCCCTCTGTGTGATACAGAATCATTGATTTCTCTAAAATGGTTTCATTTTTTTAAGAACACAGATCTTTTCACTCCAAAAAATAACCAAATGTGACTTTGATGTAGGCTTAGTTAAATGAACACTAAACGCACACAAAGGGGGCTTTTGGTGTGCATTAAATGCGCACAAAGCACCTCTTTCAACAACAAAATGAAAAATGGGACACCATACAACCTTGCCGACCTCCCATGCATGCACACATGAGGACCACAAGACCTCAGATGTCCTAGTTGGCACACGGCCTAACAAAATAATAAAATTTGTGCATGCAGGTACTTTTGGGACACAGGTGTGTGGACACTAATAACAAAAAATGGGTCACTTACAACAAGGAATGTGTACTATCACAACAGAAAGATGGGACTTAAACATTAAACTGGGATTGAGAAAAACAGCTTGTAATGTGAATTTAGTGTAAGAGTGTAGATCAGTGAGGTCAGTGTAGTTCTGGGCATCTCACAACATGTTTGCTGCGCCGTGACCTGATACTGTTTCTGGGAATTTGGCTCTCATTCAGTGCATCAAAAATCCATCTGTGTGATCTCTCTGGCTGAACCGTCTGATCTTTAATATGAATGTTTCTTTCTGTAGTTTGCACTTTTAAAGGACTAGTGTGGCAAACAAAAATCTAACTTACATGGAATTGCACTTAACAAATCAAATGCAATCAACCAGCCAAGACATGTTTTGCAACCAAAGTTTGCTTCTCTACTTTAGAATTGAAGCTGCTAGTTATTGTTGCTAACAAGCACTGGAAGTCAATAGTCACCCAAACTGTTGTGTCCAAACCTTCTCTCAGCCTGTTAATTTGGACAAGTTGATGTGATTTAGAGCACAATGTGACTAATTATGAATTACATATGTGACAGGAATCTGATGGTGCAGTCTGCTTCTCATTTTTTCTGCTCCTCAGTTCTGGAGATTTACTTCAGCAAGCCCGAATGAATAGTATTTCAATGACATTACAATTGCACTGCCACCATTTTGGTAGAAATAGTAAAGACACAGCTTATTTAATCATGTTTTTAAATCTTTTATTTAAGTTTATTAACTGAAATATTTGAGTGTATTGCCTTGATTTTATTTGATTTGTTGTTGTAGTGATAACAAATGAAATTTGAATGGCTGAGATTCCCACTGTGTTACTAGAGTCCCAAACTGCATACTAGCACACTAAATAGTGTGCAAAAATAACACATATACCATTAGAAGCACACTCATTAGTGTCATAGGCAAAGTACAGAAGTACGTGGTTTGGATATTTCCAAGTGAGGGTTTAAGATATTTGTTGATTAGAATGCATTTATTTAGGTACATTAGTACCTTTATTTATGTAAATTATTATATTTATTGAGGTTTTTGTAACTTGTTCTACATTTAAGGCAACTTCATGTAACAGCAGCACCATTTAAGGTGGAACGGAAAATTCAAATGGGAAGCTGGAGAATAAATAGGATTTCTGGATACTGTATCTAAAGTGTTTTGTGGTCATTCTGATCTTTTTTTGCTTTTGGCTGTTATCCACCTAACAGTGATGAGATGAGGTCTATCAGAGCACAGTCAGAGTTACAGTTTGATTACAAAAATAGCGACATAGTCGTCTTAATCACATAATCAAATACAATGAATATGATTGGAAAGTGGGACATTATGCGGATGATAATGTATTTTAGCTTAAATGTGTTACTAAGGTTTATCCATGCCATTTTACTACATTATTCATATAATTTAAAGCAAATATTCAAGAATTTTGGCATGTATTTATGGAAAACGGTTTGGGTGACTATTGCTTTCCAGTGTTTGTTATCAGTGTTAGCCTAGCAGCCCCAGTGGAGAATCATGTAAATTAGAATTTTTGCCAAATTATTCCTTTAACTGAATTCAATTTCATTTGTATAGCACTTTTTTAGAGCAGTTCCACTGAAGCAGCCTTTATTTTTAATATTAAAGGTAAACATTTGTGGAAGAATGGGCAAAAATACACAGAAAAGAAAAATATTACAGAAACATCATTTGTTCTTATAGCACCGAGACAAAAAAGCAATACAGCTATTTGGCATCTCAGTGATGTTATCCCAGAGTGGAGGTGATAACCATTGCACACTGCAATACCTTCCTTTTGTGCGGATTAACTGGATTAAACCCTCTTCTTCTGTATTGTGTCTCAAAGTGTTCAGGCTTGCTCTCATTATTCTCGCCCCATATGTCTCTAAATGAAGCGTAGTAAGCCCTTCAGTAGTCTCCCCCCATACGTCACCCACTGCTGCATGTCCAACCCCCACCCCTGTCCCAGCCTGAGCTGGCAGATGGGCAGGTTAGGTGTTGAGCGTCAGAGTGATGTCAGCACAATGCGTCATGAACAGGGAGGCTCTTTACAGTCTCATTCTGCTTCTGCATTAGAGCCCCAACACCGTCAGCTCTTTCAGCTGCACATACAGCATCATATTTGATATTAACAAAGAATTAATGAATAATCTTATGTTGCACTTTTCTTAATTCTTCATTTGGATTTTATGACATACTCATCAATTCTCATTGGCTCTAAATAGAGTTTGGTGAGCTCCTGGGTTTCCTGAATTACTGAAGCAATACAACAATGTGGAAGATTGAGGAGTCCTGTGAGGCTCCGGTCAGCAGAAAGCCTTTTATATCCACTTTAGATGTTCCAGTGTGAGTCATAGATGCCACCGAATGTATGTACTTATAGGTTCTGTACCTGAAGCTTCACAGAACCTCTAATGCTTATAACTTATAACTAATAATTCAGCAGAGCATTTACACTACCAGTCAAAAGTTTGGGCACACCTACAGGGAGGGATGTCCACACAGCAAAATAATAGTGAAGATGGGCAACACTTTGTTTGAAGGGTGTCAGCATAATACATTCTTTATAGCACATATATTACATGCTTATTACATACTGTATGTAAATAGTAAAAAAAATACCTCAGCGATGCCTGAAAAGGGATGAAAACCAGTTTGCTTGACTGAAACAACTGATATTTAGATCTCTTGAACAAAAAAAAGTGATTCATCTACAGTCATGTGGGATCAAAGGTAATGAATGCATATTATGGCCCAGTAAATATACATTTCCCTATATATAACAATATAGAGAACAGTGCAGTAATCAAATAATTAGCCCCATTTTTCTTGATGCAGCTCAAAATCAGATGACACTTTATATTGAGTTGTCCTTTTTGGTGAAATAAACACTTCAGTTACTCTCAATAACATCAAAAAAATCTGAGAGTCAGGATTAGGATTTGGGTTAAGGTTAAGATTAGGGTTAGGATTAGGGGCAGGATTAGGATTAGGCTTTGAGTTGAGGTTAAGGTTAGATTTTGCATAATATACACATACACACACTTTCTAAGCCACTTCTCCCTCAGGGTCGCAGGGGTGCTGGATCCTATCCCAGCGGTCATTGGATGGAAGGATGGAAGGATACACCCTGGACAGGTCACCAGTCGATCGCAGGGCACATGATATACAATAAGCAACATATTAACAACACATCTGCTTACTGTAAGTAACGTATCAACAGTGCATCTGCAAGACATTTACTTCATTGTATTCAGATGCTTCACTGCTGCTACCCTACAAATATGCTATTGATGTGTTACTGATAATCTGTTAAGAGTTTATTAATCATCTACAAAGGATCACTCCAAATAAAGTGTTACCCCCTATTGTAAAGTTAATGTAAAGAGGTTTTTTTGCAAGTGATTTTGAAGCATTTCTGTTGGTCCATTCTTCTTTATTTTTCTCCAGTATGTAATGGACGGCTGTTGTGTTGAAACAATGTAGAAAAATTAAAATGAACAAAAATTGAGATTTTATCTTATTTGTCCTTCTGGCCTTCAACCAGTTCAACCACATCCTGGTTTCTTGGACAGTGATAGGGATGGTCTAATTTGGGAATTTGTGGGCCAGTGCTAATATCTGGTACTTTTAATGTACTTGTCTGCCGATGTTAATACAGAAATGTTTATGAAATGCAGAATCAGGGCTACATCTAAATGAATTAACATTATAGAGAAATATAACATTTATTTTAGTTACAAATACAGTAAAATGAATAAAATGCAGACATGTTAGTACAATAGTTAAATATTCACCTAAACATTCTGCTTTCTGGAGTTCAATAAATAAGCAAATAATTGTTGATACTAATTTTATCGTGCATACTAAGTAACATGCAACATTTCTGCTTTAGAAATGAATTCCTTACATGTGAATGTCTCATAAAACACATGGGTACTGAATGCATTCATACATACGCACACACACACACACACACATCTCCTCTGCCACTTGCAAATCCAGTGCTACTGACTGAATGATCCATTAGAGCACAGCGGATTGCTCACGAAGCAGGATTTTCTCCTAAGTCTGATCAATCCACTTCATCGATCACTCCCAAGCTCCATTGATCCCTCTGCATCCTCCTACTGAGAGTTTCAGTGTGGCAGGAAATCAAGAGAAAGCCACACATAACCTTCGCTCCTGCTGCTCTGAAGACACAATGAAATGAAGAGAAAACAGCACAGCAGGTCATGTGGGTTTCATGATCTGCTAACCCCTTTACCCTTAGGAGTAGCTGCTATCACAGAGGATAAGAAGCAAGTTTTTATTTTATATTATTTCTCATTGGTACGATCTTAAAAACAGTGGGTCTTCAGATTCTTTAGTAAACCACAAACACTCAAAGAACCATTTGCTTTCTTAAAGGGTTCTTTGCATAGTGAAATAGTTCTTCATGTTGATGGAGAATGTGTTGTATATGGATCTATATAGAATCTTTTTGAAAATGGTTCTATACAGCACCAAAAAGGGTTCTGCTATTGTTACAATGTCAAGCTCGTTACAATAGAAGAGCCCTATTCAGTGCCATATAGAGCCATATACAACACCTTCTCCATCAATCTGAAGTACTGTTACACCATGGAAAGAACCATTTAAGTAAGCAAATGCTTTAGTGGTGCACAATCTACACCACGTTGGTGTTTTCACTCAGCAGATATTTTATTACGAGTTTAATTCTGTGAAAAATTATTGTTGTGTCTACAGTCTTGTTTTGCAGACAGATCAAAATCTACATTTTGCTACCAAAACTAAAAGACTCAAACCTGACAAAAGATACTGTACCTTTAATATACACTTAATTCCATACATAACTGTAAAATTAATCACATCATTGTGTGATTAAATCGAAGCATTATAGCCTTATAGTGACAATAAAATGTAGGACAATTTTAATACAGACCACTAAAGATTAAAGAAAAATTTTAGCAATTTTTCAAAGTTTCAGCCTAAAATTAATTTCTTAAGATTTAAACAATGTCGTTTGACATGAAAAGGTTCATTGAAAAACTTACAAACATTGAGAAACTTACCGATAGGAACCAGGGGTCATGATGTCTACAATACAAATGTAGCCATTATTTA
Source organism: Pygocentrus nattereri (assembly GCF_015220715.1). NCBI lineage: Eukaryota > Metazoa > Chordata > Actinopteri > Characiformes > Serrasalmidae > Pygocentrus > Pygocentrus nattereri. Next base: position 12,164,451 of record NC_051216.1, on the reverse strand, counting down.
CTATGTAAAACCAGTGGTGAACCTACACATCTGCTGAGTTTTTAGTGAGGAAAATATGAAGAATATGTCTTCCTTTGAGGACTATTTTGCCATAATTGTACCTCTCCACCATAAATGCATTAAAATTGAATACAATATATATTTATACACTGCTCAAAAAAATAAAGGGAACACTTAAACAACACAATATAACTCCAAGTAAATCAACTTCTGTGAAATCAAACTGTCCACTTAGGAAGCAACACTGAGCACATGTAACAGAAGTGACAGAGTCTGGAGACGCCGTGGAGAGCGATCTGCTGCCTGCAACATCCTTCAGCATGACCGGTTTGGCAGTGGGTCAGTAATGGTGTGGGGTGGCATTTCTTTGGACGGCCGCAAAGCCCTCCATGTGCTTGCCAGAGGTAGCCTGACTGCCATTAGGTACCAAGATGAGATCCTCAGACCCCTTGTGAGACCATATGCTGGTGCGGTTGGCCCTGGGTTCCTCCTAATGCAGGACAATGCTAGACCTCATGTGGCGGGAGTGTGTCAGCAGTTCCTGCAAGATGAAGGCATTGAAGCTATGGACTGGCCCGCCCGTTCCCCAGACCTGAATCCAATTGAGCATATCTGGGACATCATGTCTCACTCCATCCACTAACGGCACATTGCACCACAGACTGTCCAGGAGTTGGCGGTTGCTTTAGTCCAGGTCTGGGGGGAGATCCCTCAGGAGCAGGCATTGCAGGGAGGTCATACAGGCACGTGGAGGCCACACACAATACTGCGCCTCATTTTGACTTGTGACATCACATCAAAGTTGGATCAGCCTGTAGTGTGTTCTTCCACTTTAATTTTGTGTGTAACTCCAAATCCAGGCCTCCATTGGTTAATAAATTTGATTTCCATTGATGATTTTTGTGTGACTTTGTCAGTACATTCAACTTTGTACAGAACAAAGTATTCAATGAGAATGTTTCATTCATTCAGATCTAGGATGTGTTATTTGAGTGTTCCCTTTATTTTTTTGAGCAGTGTATATATATATATATATATATATATATATATATCCATCCATCCATCCATTATCTTCTGCTTCTCCGGGGTTTGGGTCGCTGGGGCAGCATCCTAAGCAATGAAGCCCAGACCTCCCTTTCCCCAGCCACTTCCACCAGCTCTCCAAGGGGGATTCCGAGGCGCTCCCAGACCAGCTGGGCGATATAGTCACGCCAGCGTGTCCTGGGTCTTCCCCGGGGTCTCCTCCCAGGTGGACTTGCTTGTGACACCTCCCGAGGGAGGCGTCCAGGAGGCATCCTAACCAGATGCCCAAACCACCTCAGCTGGCTCCTCTCGACGTGACAAAGCAGCGGCTCTACTCTGAGTCCCTCCCGGATGCCTGAACTTCTCACCCTATCTCTAAGGGAGAGTCCAGACACCCTGCGGAGGAAACTCATTTCGGCCACTTGTATTCGCGATCTTATTCTTTCGGTCATTACCCAAAGCTCATGACCATAGGTGAGGGTGGGAACGTAGATCGACCGGTAAATTGAGAGCCTTGCCTTATGGCTCAGCTCTTTCTTTACCACAACAGACCGGTAAAGAGCCCGCATCACTGCTGACCCAGCACCAATCCACCTGTCAATCTCCCGCTCCCTTGTACCATCACTCGTGAACAAGACCCCAAGATACTTGAACTTCTCCACTTGAGGCAAGAGCCTATCCCCGACCCAGAGAGGGCTCTCCACCTTTTTCCGCCTAGAACCATGGTCTCGGATTTAGAGGTACTGATTCTCATCCCGGCCGCTTCACACTCGGCTGCAAACCGATCCAGCGAATGCTGAAGTTCGTGGCCTGATGTTCCCAATAGGACCACATCATCTGCAAACAGCAGCGATGTGACCCTGAGGTCACCAAACCAGACACCCTCCATCCCCTGACTGCGCCTAGAAATTCTATCCATAAAAATTATGAATAGAATCGGTGACAAAGGGCAGCCCTGACGGAGTCCAACTCTCACTGGGAAAGAGTTTGACTTACTGCCGGCTATGCGAACCAAACTCCAGCTTTGTTTGTACAGGGCCTGAATGGCTCGTAGCAAAGAGCCATGTACCCCGTACTCCGACGACACGACTACAAAGTCAATCATTGAACTGCGGCCTAAGGTGTCCTGGTGCCATGTGCACTTATGGACACCCTTGTGTTCAAACATGGTGTTCATGATGGACAAACTGTGGTTTGCACAGAAGTCCAAAAACTGAACACTACTCGGGTTCAGATCAGAGAGGCCATTCCTCCCAATCACACCCCTCCAGGTCTCACTGTCATTGCCCACGTGAGCGTTGAAGTCCCTCAGTAGGACAATAGAGTCTCCAGGAGGATCACTTTTAAGCACCCTTCCCAAGGACTCTAAGAAGGCTGGGTACTCTGAACTGCTGTTCGGTGCATAAGCACAGACAGCAGTCAGGACCCGTTCCCCAACCCGAAGGCGTAGGGAAGCTACCCTCTTGTCCACCGGAGAAAACCCCAACATACAGGCACCGAGTCGAGGGGCTATGAGAAAGCCCACACCTGCCAGTTTCAGCAACCGAGGATCAGAACGCCAAGGCCCACGCCTTCGGACACTGCCCGATCCACAACACACCAAACCCCTACTACTGCCCTCTTCAGACGTCTGGTTCCTATCACCACCACTCTGAACAATTCTGACTCAGTAAGTTTCTCTAGAACAGAGCATTTCACACCAAACCACTCTGAAATACTTTGTTTACATCTTAACTGTTTAATTATGCAGTACATTTTGAAAAAAAAACATCAGTGGAATTCTCCTTTAAGGAGTCAAAGCTGTAATTTATAATGGAGGATAACAGACCAAATAAGTTTTTGTTTAAATAGACTGTGGAAAAGAGGATAACTTGATCCAGAGTGAGTCGGGACAACATGCAGCTCCAGCTGCCCTAGATAAAAGGTCAGTCATAAGGGCGAGGAGCAATATCATGTGAAGCAGTCAGTTAAAAGCAGCAAGGATACTCTAACCACATGCACGCAATCGCACCCACACACTCCCACACAAAAGGAACATCCTCTATCCAAATATTTTGCCAAGACTCAACTTGAGTGCAAGAAGTACAATACCATTACTATGTAGGAGAGAGATTTGCCTACTAGGACTTTGGTGGATTCAGATTTGGCACAATGTCGTAAAGCTACACAATAAGCAAAACATGCATAGAGCCCTGTGGGCCGATTGAGTTACCATCACAAAGACAATAGGAGCTTTTGTCTTATGCAGCATTTAGTGTGATTGTTTTATATAAAAGAATGTTTATAAAGAAGCTCACACTGTGGTAGAAAGCAGAAACATGCATAATTAACTAACACACATACACACACACACACACGCTCACAAAGAATACAAGCATTAATTTGTCAGCTGTCACAGTTAAAACTCAAACCATGAAAACAAAACAGTTGTGTTGGATTTACGTCAGTCAGCAACCACAGACACCCAAAACACACTAAAAACACACACACACATACACACACACACACACACACACACACATGTGCAAATTATATATATATATATATATATATATATATATATATATATATATATATATACACCGCTCCAAAAAATAAAGGTAACACTCAAATAACACATCCTAGATCTGAATGAATGAAATATTCTCATTGAATACTTTGTTCTGTACAAAGTTGAATGTACTGACAAAGTCACACAAAAATCATCAATGGAAATCAAATTTATTAACCAATGGAGGCCTGGTTTTGAAGTCACACACAAAATTAAAGTGGAAAAACACACTACAGGCTGATCCAACTTTGATGTGATGTCCTTAAAACAAGTCAATGAGGCGCAGTATTGTGTGTGGCCTCCACGTGCCTGTATGACCTCCCTACAACGCCTGGGCATGCTCCTGATGAGGTGGCGGATGGTCTCCTGAGGGATCTCCTCCCAGACCTGGACTAAAGCATCCGCCAACTCCTGGTACCTAATGGCAGCCAGGCTACCTCTGGCGAGCACATGGAGGCGCTGTTTTGGTATGAACCTGCTTTCATCTGTGAAGAGCACAGGGCACCAGCGCCAAATTTGCCAATCCTGGTGTTCTCTGGCAAATGCCAAGCGTCCTGCACGGTGTTGGGCTGTGAGCACAACCCCCGTCTGTGGACGTCAGGCCCTCATACCATCCTCATGGAGTCCGTTTCTAACCGTTTGTGCAGACACATGCACATTTGTCGCCTGCTGGACGTCATTTTGCAGGGCTCTGGCAGTGCTCCTCCTGTTCCTCCTTGCACAAAGGCGGAGGTAGCGGTCCTACTGCTGGGTTGTTGCCCTCCTACGGCCTCCTCCATGTCTCCTGATGTACTAGCCTGTCTCCTGGTAGCGCCTCCTGCCTCTGGACACTACGCTGACAGACACAGCAAACCTTCTTGCCACAGCTCACATTGATGTGCCATCCTGGATGAGCTGCACCACCTGAGCCACTTGTGTGGGTTGTAGAGTCTGTCTCATGCTACCACGAGTGTGAAAGCACCACCAGCATTCAAAAGTGACCAAAACATCAGCCAGAAAGCAGAAAGGTACTGAGAAGTGGTCTGTGGTCCCCACCTGCAGAACCACTCCTTTATTGAGTGTGTCTCGCTAATCGCCAATAATTTCCACCTGTTGTCTATTCCATTTGCACAACACCTGTGAAATTGATTGTCAGTGTTGCTTCCTAAGTGAACAGTTTGATTTCACAGAAGTTTGATTTACTTGGAGTTATATTGTGTTGTTTAAGTGTTCCCTTTATTTTTTGAGCAGTGTATATATGATGTCCCACATATTTTGTATACATGCAGGTTATTGGTCACAAATTAATTTCTTAGCTTCAGAGAAAAAACACACTATATCCTCATAATAAATATATATTATCACAATTTTCAGTATTCATCATGTCCACTTTTTACCATCATTAAAGCTTTTCAGAAGACTTGCTTTCTATAAACTTGGGAGAGACAAAGAAACTGGGTACATGTGTAAGTTCTTTGATTTTTTTTTTTATAGACGCTGAATGAACTACAAAAAACAAACAAATAAGGAACGCTAACACTAACAAACACTAACACTAGCAAAACACTTTGGCAGAAAGAAAACAAAGGACAATGGGACATGAAGTAAACTGGGTAACATATGAGAAACAGGGCCTGGGAGAACAAAACACCAAGCAAACCCAACGCAAACAAGCAGGAGAATAAATACAAAATGTTTGAAAGCAGAAACTCTCAGGACTGCAGACAACACATAGATGAAACACAGATGACAAGAAGGCAAGACCGGGGAGGAAACAAAGACCAGAGCAACAACAAAAGCACATGGCCTACATAAACAAAAGCACATAGAACAAGAAAACAAAGACTGAAACAGAGAAAGACAAGCACAGCGCAACACAGGATGTTACATTTTCAGTTTTTAAAGAAATCTGCTGGGATATTTTTCACACGTCCAAAGTTTAGTCTTAGAATTTGGTTGCATTTTCTGCTTCTCAAAATCCAAATAATCTCAAATACATTCAGTTATGTTGAGGTTTGGCCTCTGGGGTCATCAGTCTATTGTTCCAAAAACACCAGTAGCTTTATGAGCACATTTTAATCTTCTCAACAGTGTGCTTAGGATTGTTATCTTGCTGTAGAATTAATTGCTTTACACTGAAACACTTTCAAAAAGTAGTGCATTAACATTTGTTTGTACTTATCAGTGTTCGAACAAAAACAAATCACTAACTACAGATGTTGTTATTCTTCTCCAGACTTCCACGGATCCTCCACCATGATTGACTGATAGTTATAGGCAGGCTTTGAAGAGTCTTTCATTAGTCTGTTGGAATGGTCTTATCTTTGTTATATGCCGCAGGTTGTTATTTGCAATTTTTTTGTCTATATTCTTAAGCTTCTTGACAACTACACATCCTTTCAGACCCATAGCACTGTCTCCTCAGAGCGGAAGGATGTTTCCTGCAGTTTTTCTAAAACAAAATGAAAACTTGTACTTGATAGCTGTTTTGACTGGAAATTGCTCCTGTCGAAACAAAACCTCATATCTCCAAAAAGACAACTTTACAGGAGAAAGAAAAAACATACTTTACTTTTAATGTAAGTCAATGGAACCAGATGTCTTTCCAAGTATTTTATAGCCATCTGTTCTGGTCCATTCATTATGAAATGTAAACTCAATGTAAAGGGTAAGAGGTATTTTCAAATTATGTCAAAAACTGAAAAATGACAAATACGAGGTTTTGCTCTGACAGCAGTGATATGTAAGTACACTCGTACCAGAAAAGGGGTCCTTCGAGGGTTCAGGAGTAAAGGCAGCGGTTATATAAACAGTTGTGACAGCTCAAAGAACCTTATACATTGCATCAGTGAATGTATGTGTGGTTAGATAGATCTTCTCTATGTTTAAAAAAGATGTAAGTGATTCTAAAAGTACCTTTTAAAATGCCTTCATAGCACCTACAATTCTACTATAATTATAATGTAGAACCCTTTTTGCTGAGAGTGTAATTAAAAAAAAATCAGTCAAAACCATTTTGTTGGTTCTGTCAATTAACTCTACTATTTTCTCTGGTATTACTATCAATATTGTTCCTGAAACTCCACCTAAAACAAACACAAACATACACACACACACCACAGGACAATAAAGCGAAGCTCAGCATGAAAGGATAGAGGCCACAAAACAGGATGGGGAGGAGGCTCTGTGAAGTGTTTAATCAATACCACACAGAGTGAAAAAGAAAGTGGGACAGAGAGAGAGATCAAAGATAAAAAAACGAGTACAAAAGGAAGTGCAGAAACATTCCCGCCACAGTTCAAAGCCCAGCGATTTCTGTAACCCATCCTGCATTCTGATATGGCTCCCTGCCCTCCCATAGACACAGACACAGAAACGTCATCGCCTTCGATTTTGTTCCGCGGCTTGAAAGCTCCATTCAAAGCATCATGAAAGTCTTTCCCAGCAGTTAAATAAATCCATAACAGCTTGTGTTTCACCAGCGTAACTGCAAAGGAGCAGAAACACAGGCTTAATGACTCCCTGAGAAGGTTTGAAAGGAAAAGATGAAGTCTGATGACTGATTTTTTCACGTGAAATCATGCGTAGATGATTTATTACATTAGTTGCAATATTAGAATTTGAAATGCTGCTGCCTGTTGATGGATGAAAGAATCATAATTATTTTGGGGCAAGTGCGTTTGTCTTGGAGCAGGTGAAGCCAAATAACAATATAAAATACTTTAAATAATACAACACACTATACTAAAGGCATATAATATGTGCTCTGAAAATTATGTACAGTTACAATCTGAATATTTAAGGAGGGCTGTCACATTTGATTATATTAATAAGCTACCGATTATTTGATGAGTAATCAGAGTTCTTTCCAAAGGCCAAACAATAAAAATGGATTTAACTGAATAGTCTGTAGCCTTTCACAGATCCTAAACACTTTATAGGAAAAATGTAAACTTGGAAGCCTTTAAAAACTGCAAAACACTACTAAACTCTGCATAAATAGATCCACTGGGCTCTGTTTAAAGTAAGAGAATCTAAAATATGCATTATCATTATTAGGCAACCAATAATGGCAAATTCATCTAGAAAACACATTTGAATCATTTTGTAAAACTGGGTAATTGAGTTTAATCAAGTAATCATGAGGGGCCTGTATTGAAAATGTGATTTAGTTCTACGTTATGGCCTGTGAAACAAAAAAAAACTGATGACTGTAGTTTTTAATTCAGTTTTATTTAATGGAATTGTCATGCTTGTATTAAACTCTGCAAGTATTCAATCTTCTTATTTCACAGTTAACAACAAGGTCATTCTTGGACCACCCAGTGGAAAATTGTCCAAACAGGATTTTTTCTCATGGTATCTAGGCAGATACAGCCAAGCCAGCTCTCTCATTGGCTAGGACTTCAATGGCTGAACTGAAGGCCTTACCTGTTAGAATTACTACCAATATAATTAAAAAGTGACCATGGCATCAACCAATCACTTTTTTTAATTTACAATGAGTGGAACTAATTCTGTGAGGGAAAAAACATGACTTTCGGCCTTCTGGAAGCCCTACATGCACCACAGACACACAGAGTGTGTTAGTATGTATGAGTGTGAATGTAGTGTAATGTAAAACAGAGGCAGCTCTATCTCAGGGTTCTTGAAACAGTCACTGTAAAAGTGCTACAAGGTAGAATATATGTTAATATGTCTAATATGACTTACAATTAGCTTATCACTAACATGCTACAAGAATCCAGTGGGAATTCCACTAGCAGAAATTACCATTACAGGTAGAGGTGTGTTTTCCTTTCCTTGACTCAAACTGAAGGCCTAGCTGTAATTCTCATGATTCTGAGTTATACTGAATTTCAAGTTAAAGATGTAAAGAGTATATCTGCTATAGCTCCTACTTAGCTATGTGAAAGAAACAAAGAGAATAACTGTGGCTGACAGAAAGACATTCGTTATAACCCTGCGATAAACAAGAGGGAGGAATTCATTCTTCTGTATTTTGTTGGACAGTAACATTATTCACTTTTACTGCTCATTAAAACTGAACTTGAGCTTTTAAATATTTGGTAATAACCAGGATTATTTTGTGGGAAACTATTTGACAAATGTCAATATTTTAGCAATATTTTTGACAGCGCTATCTTCAGAATAAAGCCAACATGTTGCTTGGAAAGTTCTATGCCATATTTGGTGGTTGCTAAGGTGTCGCTAAGCTGTTACTTAATGTTGGTAGGCCATAGTAATATTATCCCTAGTGATTGCTATGTAATCCCAGGGGGTTGCTCAGATGTTGCTGGGCAAATGCAATGTAATCCCAAAATGGTTTAGGTGTTGCTAGGCTGTTGCTGTGGTGGCCCAAGTGGCTCCTAAGGTGTTGCTAGGCTGTTACTATGGTATCCCAGGTGGTTGCTAAGGTGTTGCTAGGTCACTGTATTGATATGCCAGGGGGGTTGCTAAAGTGTTGCTTGGAAATTTCTATGCCATCGCTGGTGGCTGCTAAGGTGTCGCTAAACTATTGCTATGGTATCTCAGGTAGTTCCTAAGTGTTGGAAGGCCATGGTAATATTATCCCAAGTGAACGCTAGGGTGTTGCTATGTTATCCCAGTGGGGTTGTTTTATTGTCCTGTGTAGTATTTATTTATTTTCATGTGTATTTATTTTCCTTTATGTTTCTTGTCTGGTGCATTTATTGTACATCCTGCACTCGCTTCATACTGTTGTGCATCTGCACCTTATGTAGTCCAGTGAAATGTGCTGTTGCTGTGTGTTGCACAATGGGGCCTTAAGAACATCTTCTCATTGCAATATACACGAGTTATATTGAGAAATGACGATAGAGACCACTTGACTTGATGTGATCTTTCTCTAAAGGTCTAAAAATTGTTAAAAGAGAGCCACAGACCACTTCAATTCATTTTGTAATTTTTACATTTTACATTTGATGGATATTTTGACCCCATTTGGGTTTCCTCACCTAACAGACGTGCCCTGCGTAAGAGAATTCCATTAACCCAAATTGATAAGAGTGAAAAGGGTCTCTGACCCAGACTAGCCCCACACTGACCTACTTCAAAAACCTGAACAAACCTGATCTCAAGAGCTTGCATAACATGCAGGAGGCCCCGATTACTACAGATGGATTTAACTCTGTCAGAGCAGCGCTAAATTCCACCAGCGGCTGCAGTAGAGAGTGTGAACATGCACTGGTACAGTGCACAGATGCCCCCTCGCTCTCATAAAGCCACATCTTCACTGAGTGTGAGTTACTGTTGGCGCCTGGTGACACTATGCAGCATTGGGGCGATGAAGTCGACGCGAGAGGCGAGAAATAAAACAAAATGAAACGATGCGAGACAATAAAAAGCAGCCGTTTACGAGGAGCCGGGCGTGTGGAAAATAGGTTTAATAAAGTTACTGAGGGATGAGGTCAGCACTGCAGCCAGAACAAACCACTCTCTCTTTCTCACTCGCTCAGCAGGAGGAGTGCAAGAAAGCTTTCTTTGCTTTTTTTCTTCTCCATCCCCAAGAGAAAATGCAGAAAATATATAAATAAAGTGATTAAGTGAGGAAAATGTAATGCAGCTGACGTCAAAGAAGCGTCCTGAGGGAGGGAGCTGATGGCTATCACAGGGTTGGCCTCTCCTTGGTGTGATTACAGTGCTGAACTGTAATGTTACCTCTCACACACACACATACACTTGGGCTCCGATATGGTGACATTTCACAAGTGGGTCAGAAACTCCGACACCCCTTCGCTTGTTACAGTTATTCCATGGGAGTGTTCCCCAAGGGGGCTATTTTCTTTTTTTCACTCTCTCCAGGCATTGAGCTAATGTATACGTTTAAGTACGAGTCACAGAATGGGAGTGAATTAGATTAATGGCCCTCAACTTAAAGCTAGAACATATGCAGAGACTTATTATTTGCAACAAAGTGGAAAGTTGAAGTGCCAGATGGGATTTAGTGTAATTACATGTGCTTTTTTCCTGTATACTTTAATGAATTCACTTAATTACTCTTCACATAGACTCTTCACAAAGTAGTCATCGCTTGAGGCTAGTGCTGGGCAAAAATGTTCAATATAGTAATTTAGTTTATGTTATATACTGTCGCTGTCTAATGAAAACCATGTATCTCCATATTTGTGGATTTTATTTCAACAATCCAGTTTTTTGTCCTTTTTTGTCCTTTACGTTGTGTGAAAATTTCATGATGAATGGAATAAATAGAAATGCTCTAAAATCACTTGGAATAAAATCGCTTTACATTGACTTACACAGAAAGTTAAGCGTGCTCTTGCCCTCTCCTGTAAAGTTACTACTTTGGAGATGCTTGTTTTCCTTTGGACAGCGAAGATATGTTATATATGCATAATTTATATAACTAAGATTCTTTAAATATATTGCAGTATCATATGACGTTTATGTTTGTATAAGTATATACTTGTATTTTTCCACACCTCCAAAGTTCAGTCTTAGACATTGATTGCATTTTCTGTTTCTCACAATCCAAATAATCCCAAACACATTCAGTGATGCTGAAGTCTGGACTTTGGGGCGGTCAGTCCATTGTTCTGAGAACACCAGCAGCTTTTTTGTTTGATTTGCAAATTTTCTTCATTTTTGTCTTTTTCCTTTTCTCAGTAATGTGTTCTTGACAGCTGCACATCTTTTCAGACCCATAGCATTGAGTTATCCTCTCGCAGTGGAAGTTATGTTCTCAGTCCTTTCTTTCAAAGATGGAAGCTTTTTCACAGTGTGCATAAAATGCATATTTTAATTCATAAATTTAAGCCTTTAATATTGTTGATGGAATATAATTCAGTGGAAATGTTTATGTTTTATACAAGTGGAAACAACCTGAATTGTCATCTTTGTAGGTGACCAATCAAGCTAACATTTCAAAACTATTTTTGTGTTTAAAAGTTGTTCTTTTATTGGACAATCGTGTGCGATTTTTTGAAACAAAGAAAGCTGCAGTTGCCTGTTTTACCTCAGTCATCTCAACATGGGCTCTTTTACCCCCCCCCCTTTATCCCACTTTACTCACTAGCAGCTCAACATTTCACATACAGAGAGCCAACAGTGCCCTAGATAGTCTGATAAGAGTTTCAGAGAAAAATGAATATATTAATAAAAATATTGAAGCCGGTTTCCATTCTTTAGGTGCATTGCCCACTAAAGGGCCTGCAGAAAGAGAAGTGTTTACCTGATGGTCTGTTTAGCTGGTCTACCAGGTCCTGCATGATTGTTTGACATCCCATTTTCTCTGTATCCTTTCAATTGTAACATTTGTTTTTTATACTTATTTTATTACCTTATTTATTATCGTATACAAGAGGATTCTCTTATATTATCAAATCTCAGAAATCGTCTTGCAGATTTCTTAAATTTACAAATTCTCTCTTTGAGAGAGCTCCAATGGGAAAACAGTACTGTAAACATTAACCTTACTAAAAATTTCATTTAAAACTTATTTAACAAATGCTACATCAAGGGCTTCCACACAACCATGGTAAGTACACATACTGTGCTTATAAAACTAAATGAATTTAAGTTGAGTATACATACTTTTTTAAGTTGTTACTGCAATATCCAGTTGTTGTAGAAACACGGTCAGCAGCAGGAAACATAGTAACTCATTCTTACAGCCAGTGAGGCCAAGCATTCAGAAGGGAAGGTAGGCCAGGGGACAAGACAGAGAAATGAGCAAAAGAAGTGGGAGCCAATATTCAAATGGCAGGTACCAGGATGGGAAAGATGAGCTGCACTGAGGTTGCATTGCCCAAACAACCAACCCACTGTGATTCACTGAAACAACACAGCTGTCTCAGCTTCTCTCAATTATGTGCATTCTTGAGTAAGGTCAACAAGAGAGAAATAAACGTTTTTTTACTTTTTCTCCAGAAAGCAAACTAATTATTTTATTTTATGTATGTTAAAATATTCTTTCAAAACAATCTGAAGCACCCAAGTGACCTTGGGTTTGTGAATGGCACTATATAAATGTAACTTATTATTATTATTAATTGTTTAGCTGCTATGCGTGTAATGTCATTTATTTTTATGTACAGGGTGTCCCAAAAAAAATTTCCATAATTTCGTAGTCTAATAACATAGCCAGTTCTCCCTCAAATGATTTAACCTTAAACCAACTAAGTTTCATTTTTAATGTTGTTTGTTTCAGGTTGAAGAATGGCATTCACTATAAAGGAAAAGGCATTTTGTGTGTTAGAATCAGTCAAACATGAATGTACAGCGTGCATTTTTGAGAAAATTCTATAAAAATGCACCAACAGAAAAGCAGATTTGGACATAAAAAAATCACAGAGGAAGGTAGTCTGTGCAGGGCAAAGGGATCTGGACAACCACCAGTATCAGAAAATGTCGTCAATCAGCTTTGTGAAATCGGTTATAAAATCTACATCCCTCTGAATTTCTTGTTCGAATTTTGATAAATAAGTATAAGGATAATAAGGACATGTAGTTACTCAGATATTCACATCTCAAATGATGTCAATTTTTTGGGACAACCTATATATAAAGAATGTGATCGAACAAGCCTGAAAACAAAATCAATTAACAGTGTTTCCATAGTGAAAGGAATTGTTCTGAATGCACATGCTCAGAAACTCAGTGCATTCAACAATAAAAGCAGCCTGGTGCTTCTTTTATACAGGGAGACTAAACATGGTAGCACACAGAAAGCTCAATTCCACATGTTGATTCATTTCACTATGACTAGCATGGGCGTTATAGTGCGGGAGCCAGATTTCAAGTTCAAGTTTATTTGTCATTTGCACATTTATTGGACATTTATGCATTGAAATGCTTGTGGTGAGGCTCAGATAATCACTCTACAGAAAGTAAATAAGTAAGAATAAAATAAACAAATTGAAATATATTAAAAATACACAAAATGTGGAGAAAATATAGAGCAAATATACACAAAATATAGAGAAATATATACAAAATATAGACAATATACATTTTAAAGTGACTTAAATGACTCAGTGTGATTGTTCTTTAAAGTGACTTAGTGTTAAGGTGTTATTGTCCACAGCAGAGATGATATGATATAATAATAATAATACTGACAGAGTGACTGAGTGAAATGGTAACTGGGGACGGACCCACAGCTTCACAGCTTGTTCAGAAGCCTGACAGCCTGTGGGTAGAAACTGTTTATTAACCTGGTCGTTCTAGCCTGTATGCTACAAAATCTCCTGCCTGATGGGAGGATGGCGAACAGGCAGTGTGCTGGGTGACGCTGTCCGACCGGATCTTTTTGATCTTAAATTAGTTTATTTAGTTAAATTAGTTAAATTAGATTTCAATTAGTTAAATGAGCTTTTTGATCTAAAACTAGAATTGACATGTTATGTGTCATGTCATGTAATATTAGGTAACACAGTATTGCAGCTTTCAGTGTTATAAATCTGATCAAATTCACAGTTATCAAATTCACAGTATATATATATCTTCTCCGAAAAGATTCTGGCAAACCGTCAGGCGACTCAGAAGGGGAAAGCAGTGTGCCACTAGCACTGTATATAGTGGAGATGGTGTGCTGCTGACTTCGACTGAAGACGTCATTGGGTGGTGGAAGGAATATTTTGAGGACCTTCTCAATCCCACCGACACGTTCTCCAGTGAGGAGGCTGAGTCTGGGGACATGAGAATAGGCTTGTCCATTACTGAGGCCGAAGTCGCTAAGGTAGTTAAGAAGGTGCGGGTTCCGCCCTGGTCGTGGAACAGTGGACCAACTCTTCACCCTCTCCAGGATTCTGGAGGGTTCATGGGAGTTTGCCCAACCAGTCCACATGTGCTTTGTGGATTTGGAGAAGGCATTCGACTGTGTTCCCCAGGGTAATCTGTGGGAGGTGCTTCGGGAGTACGGGGTACATGGCTCTTTGCTACGAGCCATTCAGGCCCTGTACAAACAAAGCTGGAGTTTGGTTCGCATAGCCGGCAGTAAGTCAGACTCGTTCCCAGTGAGAGTTGGACTCCGTCAGGGCTGCCCTTTGTCACCGATTCTATTCATAATTTTTATGGATAGAATTTCTAGGCGCAGTCAAGGGATGGAGGGTGTCCGGTTTGGTGACCTCAGGGTCACATCGCTGCTGTTTGCAGATGATGTGGTCCTATTGGGGACATCAGGCCGCGAACTTCAGCTTTCGCTGGATCGGTTTGCAGCCGAGTGTGAAGCGGCTGGGATGAGAATCAGTACCTCTAAATCCGAGACCATGGTTCTCAGGCGGAAAAGGGTGGAGAGCCCTCTCTGGGTCGGGGATAGGCTCTTGCCTCAAGTGGAGGAGTTCAAGTATCTCGGGGTCTTGTTCACGAGTGATGGTACAAGGGAGCGGGAGATTGACAGGCGGATTGGTGCTGGGTCAGCAGTGATGCGGGCTCTTTACCGGTCTGTTGTGGTAAAGAAAGAGCTGAGCCATAAGGCAAGGCTCTCGATTTACGGGTCAATCTACGTTCCGTAAGTCCACCTGGGAGGAGACCCCGGGGAAGACCCAGGACACGCTGGCGCGACTATATCACCCAGCTGGCCTGGGAGCGCCTCGGAATCCCCCTTGGAGAGCTGGTGGAAGTGGCTGGGGAAAGGGAGGTCTGGGCTTCATTGCTTAGGATGCTGCCCCCGCGACCCGAACCCCGGAGAAGCGGAAGATAATGGATGGATGGATGGATATCTTTTTGGGGCAGTCGTGGGCTGGAGGTTAGGGAACTGGCCCTGTGACCGGAAGGTTGCCGGTTCGATCCCCAGTGCAGACAGTCCATGACTGAGGTGTCCTTGAGCAAGAAACCCAGCCTCCAATTGCTCCCCTGGTGCCATGGATAGGGCTGCCCGCCACGCTGGGCAAGTGTGCTCACTGCCCCCTTGTGTGTGTGTGTATTCACTTGTGTGTATGTGGTGAGTTAAATGCAGAGGTGGAATTTCCTTGTTTGTGGGATTAAAAAAAGTATCACTTAACTTTTTGTATTTGTAGTTTTTCAAAAGTTCCTCTCACCTTCAGATGTCATCAGAGAGGGCTTTCAGCATCTTTAAACCTGAAAATAACTGTAGAACATGCCATGGCTTGCATGACCCATTAAAAGGAACAAAGATAAAGACTCTGAATGTATCACTAATAAGATTGTTTTTGTTATCTATCACTAAAGCCTAGACCAGTGTGATGTCAATGCCAGTCTATTTGTATAGAAGAAATGTCTCACAACAGTGCTTGAGGTTCATCTTTTTAGTCATGTATTCACAGAATGGGAGGGGAATCCCAGTAAGCATTCAGTATTTAATTCCACCCAAGACTCAAATATTCTGGCTCGTGGCAAGCAGTCCTGAAACATCGTTCACAATTTGGAGCTTGTGAATATTGTCAATCCAGGCTTTGGAGAGCCAAGCCAATCTTTCTTCTCTTCCATTCCAGCTTCCAGGACACCTGAGCCAGGCAATTACAGCTCTACAGCCCATGATTACATGGCACAGGTGTGCACTGTGCTGAAATCTATCAAAAATTCCATCTGTCTGGAGTCTCCAGTGCCAGGACTGCACCCCTCAGCTGTAGGCCATGTGTAATCAATCGAAAGACCCAAATCGGTACCAAAAACAAGAGCTTCACTGAGGTACAGTTCAACCTCTTGTGCAACACAAGAAGCAGAAAATGGAGTTTGTTTCATATATATTTTAGTACATTAATCTGTAAAGTGAGAACTGAATGGAGCTAAAAATCTGTGAACTCTTCGAACTGAATAACTGCTAATATGTGATCTTATCTTCATCAATGTTGTTATAAGACATACAGATAAAGACTTATTTCTTTCAATGAGTTACAATGATAAAGTCTTTACTGTGTAATCCACTTGAGCATTGTTAAATAAATTTCTTCTTTTTTATTTTTATGATTATCATGAAGATTAAATCACATTTTAGGAGCCATTCCTTCAAGAAAATAAAAAAGTAACTAGAAGTCACACAATTAACATTAACTAAGTTGAATAAACATCGCCTAATCCTGTTGGTGTTAACTGCGTGATTCACAGACTTCAAGACATTTGTGAATCTTTTGGGATTCTCAAAAATCTAGTGCTTAATCTGC
Source organism: Pygocentrus nattereri (assembly GCF_015220715.1). Classification (NCBI taxonomy): domain Eukaryota; kingdom Metazoa; phylum Chordata; class Actinopteri; order Characiformes; family Serrasalmidae; genus Pygocentrus; species Pygocentrus nattereri. The sequence goes on along the minus strand of NC_051216.1, from coordinate 12,147,795 downwards.
TTTCAAATGGTGACTTTATGTTGACAATACTTTGTGTCCAAGTTCTGGAACTTTTAAGGCAGAGATCTGGTTAAAAGCTAAACAACAGCTAATATGAACATGTCAGACACATCAACAGAGCGAAGGATGAATTCCAAACATATGATTATCATAGTTTTAAAAATGTTTAGAAAAATGCCGTGTTGGTGCAGCCCCCTAATCACTATCTAGATAAGCCAATGAGGTGTACTGCAGTGCTGTGCAAAAGTAATAGGCCACTAATCATTTTTTTATTTCCAGTTCAGATGGTCATAATGTACAACTTAATAACTCTGTAGTGTCAGGAAAACATATTTAGCCTGAACAACAAGATATAACATCACGTACGTCAGTATTTAGTGTGTCTACCCTTTGCCTTTATTACAGTTTCCACTTGCTTTCAGTGGTATATTTTTCCACAGATTCAAAGTTCAGTCTTAGTCGTTGTTTCCACTTCTCACTTCTCAAGTAACCCCAAACACAAAAATGTTGAACTGTACTTTTGAACTCCAGCTTTGGAAACTGCTGTTTTTCACTTCTTTTCCTTTGTCTTTCCTTTGGCAATCTTTAATTAATTAATTAAGGATGGTTTCTGACTTTTGCACAGTACTGTACATAAATCAGCACCAACTGGAACAGAAACTGTTCCATAATCATTTTTAATGCAAACTCTGTAGCACTCAGTAGCAGACAGTTATAACATAAACCATCCCTATGTATGTAGATGTTATGTAGATGGTGGATGTCAGTTTAAGAAGTCATGTTTCAGGGGCTTCTGTGACCAGCATACAGAATCTTTATCTCATAATAATAAAGACAACAATAGGTGTATAAGGTATCAGTAATGTAATATACTGGAACAACTGTCCTGCATGTGGTCAGGTGAGGCCATACAAGCGGACTCCAAATATGTCAACCAGCTCTTCGTCCATCTCATCTCTGACCTCGTGTTTAAATTCTATTGAACAGATGGGTTTTAAGGATGACCCCTGCACGTACTCCAGAATTGAAGTCTAACTATATCATCACTGCATTACTCATAAGATTATTGCCGCAGATTTATAGGCTGACACGTAGGCTTGACAGCCAGTGAGAGTGCTGGCCTTCAAACAAAGGACACAGTAATATTACAGGTATGAATCATAAATATATCCTCTTCCCAAGACCAATCAATCCTCCCTCTGGGCTCTGAAAGACGACTCGCTTTTCAAGGCACACTCTAATGTATGACTGCACAAGGGCAAATAAGAAGGATAACTATAGTATTGAAATACAATCTGCTCTTCCAGATGTTTGAAGTGTTCGTCATTATAAATGGGGCTCTGATCTGTGCTGCTCATTCATGTTATTCTATTTCTAAAGTTCCTGTGAGTCCATTTCAGGGAAAGACTGAGTTGAGTACGAGAGAAAGCCTTGAGATCTGCAGCTCAGAGGGGCACAAATTAAAGCCTGTGGGTTCAAATCTCCTCAGCCTCTGAAGTGAAATTTGAGGAACAGCAAGGGTGTTTCAAATACAAGCATACAGGGACCCCAGAAACACTTCGGTTTAGCCTCGGTCAATTAATCACACAATAAAGGTTTTGTTAGTCCTATTCAGATATTCAGATGCCCCAAAACAGGCTGTCCAGCCTAAATTAAATGCTTTTCTTAAGCAGCGATCTCTCTTTAAATGTTGCATCACAGCAAACCAAGTACCCATGACCCCCTCCCCTGAACATCACACTGAGCATGAAGTCACTGTGGAGTGAAGGCCTGGAGATGGAGAGGTGAGAGAGTAGAGTGCTGTCATTGTAATCTGGTCCCTCACTGGTTCTAACGTCAAACACTAGAACGCTTCACTCCGTAACATAAGACAAATACAAAATTTATTTACATCCTGAGATTTCCAGTTATTTTTTACTCCTGGCGCTGTTAGAGCTGCATCTTCAGGGCTTCAGTCCTGAATATCCGGATGCCCCGAACAGGCTGTCCAGCCTAGAATTACTGCTACAATGTGCATTTCTTACCCAGCGTCTCACTTTAATATCACATTACATCACAGCAAACCATGTACCCGTGAGCCTCACCCCCCCCCAAACCCCCTCTGACAGCACACTGAGAATGAAGTCACTGTGAAGTGAAGGCCTGGAGAGGGAGAAGCGAGATAGTAGAGTCCTGTCATAGTAATTTGCTCCCTCACTGGTTCTAACATCAAACACTAGAACCCTTCACTCTGTATCAACACAGTACAGTGATGCTAATTTCTGCTAGCATTCCATTGGATATGCAGTGTTAAGTTAGTGTCAGGCTAACGGTGGTGAACATTAACAGTGGTGTACATTCACTTTCCCACATTGGGTAAAATAGTGATGGCAGCACTAGTTTAAAATCTGACATTTGAAACCTGTATTGAGCAGCATTATTGTGTATATTTTAGTGTTTCAGTAAATTCTTCAGTAAATACTTTAGCTTGAAGCCTCTTAACACTGGAGGACACCTGAGTGGACAAATACAACTTATGAGCTCTTATAATTTGTTATGAACAGTACTTATAATGTATTATGTTAACAATTCATAATGCATAATAAGCATGGCTATAATGTGTAATGCATTTTTAGAAATATTTATAGCTATGCTTATAAGGCCTTATGAATGCATTATAACATGTTATGTATGTGTTTATAGGTCCTTAGAAATGTGACATTCATAGAAAGTGCTACCACCTTTCCTATTGGTTCATTTCTCATAAAATGTTCAAACACTGCAGGCCAGCTACAACTGTGAAATTTTATAAAACATGAAAACAGAGTTAAGATGTTTTGTAAAATGTACTATTGTAAAACACACAGCTACATTCAGGGCGCTGGACCCTGGATAATGATGGAGCCCTCTAAGCCCTCAAAAAGCCTCAGAATAAAATGTTTTTGATTTCTAGCTTTGATACTATATGAGTAGTATAAATGATACAAGACTGCATTTTCCATGACCATCTTTCAAGTTCTGCTTATCAACCTGTTGTTTCTTTTTTTTCTGCCCCACCCACCTCCACACCTCCTGCTGCCTCAAACATAAAAGTTGTTTGATCCTCTGGTCCAAACTTTTATCAAATGCATACCAACCAGCCTCACTAACTTCTGTAGTTGGCTATAGATTCCAGTTACATGAGGCTGGTTGGTGGACAGTGGCTGTATAGATGGCAGTTAGTTGCTGTTCTGACCTGCTTAAAATTAAATCAAAATCAGGAATTCAGAAGTGAAAGTAGACAGAGAGAAAGCAAAAAGAAGGCAGGTAAGTTCCGACCCAAGACCATTTCAAAACACAGGTGAGCCTAAAGTGCCAAACTATAACTATGTTTTAGTAACATGAGTTAAAGTTAGCTACATTAGCTACATTTGCAGTCATTTGTTCAAGCACAAGCTGATAAAGAAGGATTTGAATCAATGCAGCAAGTAAGATTTTTTAGAATAGCTGCTGTAACAGTGTTTCTGCAAAGAGAGAGCAGCACCTCTTCCTTTACTGATACAGCTGAAGTCATGAGACAAGGTGAGCTCACCAATGTAGGCAGCTAATAGGAAACCTCCAAGCAACTATTTGTTGTGCAGTACTGGTGAAAATGAATGCTGAAATTTTTTACAAATAATTTTCCTCTTTTGGATTTCCCTGGAATTACACTAAAGTTGAAGTTTACACTTTGTTTACTCTCCGCTGTTTAACTCTTAAATGTGTACAAATCAACCTCATCACGAAATAAAGCATCATAAATACACTACATTTTTTCCTTTCCTTCAACGTTTTGCGGTGGGGGTGAGCCTTGGCGTATGACTTTGCCTGGGGCCCAAGATGTGTTTAAATGTAATGTAAAGTTAAATGTAAAAAGTATACATTAAATATACATTAACTGTAAACGTTAACAAAATGACTGTAATATACTCAAGTGACTGAAAGTTCTTGCTCTCCTTTAGCAGTCCATGTTTTTGGGGCCAATGGTAGCTTCCCTTCTGAAAAAGGACCTTTAGGAACCATTAGGATTGAAACTTAATGGTTTTGGAAATTGGCTTAATGGTTTCCAATAGAGACCAGTAGTTGCCTGTAGAATACCTTTAGGTCCCACTAGGAAACAATCAGATGCTTTTAGAATAAGCCATTGGTCACCTGGCAGACCATCAGCATCCTTTACATTGTAATAGCAACCTGTTAAAAAAGCCAAAACACATCACAAAACCATCAGGAACCAACAGAAACACTTAATGGTTTCTATGTTTTTTTCAGTTGGGTTACTCTAAATGAACTACACATATTGGCGGACAAATTGTTGGAATTATGATTGTTATTAATTGTAACAGACTATTAAAAGAAAATTTGTGTAATTTCCATATCGCTGCTGACAGAACAAAACTTTGTATATCCATTCAAAAACATGGCTCAAAATTTGGAAAAAAGTCTGGCTCCACTGACTTACATTAAAAGTAAAGTTTTTTTCCTTGTTCTGTAAACTTACCATTTTATAGATACAAGGTTTTCTTCCAACAACAGTGATATATTCTATTTCAGTAGTTTGGTATGGGTGATCATTGGCCCTTATGTTACAAATAAAACCAAAAGCCCAAGTTTTATTGATTTCATTGATGAAAATTTCTAAATGTGTCATTGCTTCTCTTGCGGTCACTGGGTCAGTCTAATCATATGTTCAGGTGCCATTCTTCCTCAAGTTTCAGAGGGTGGTGAGGACTGTACTATTTGAGTATTTTTTTTTACATTAATTCTTCCCTGTAAACATTTTTCTGCACACCACTTTCCTCATTAGAGCTTAATTCATCAAGCTCTGAACTGATTTCAGTTCAACCTTATCCTCTCTTTCAGATGCCTGTTTTATTTCATGATTATCATCTTGTAAGTCATGACCAAACATGAGACAATACATTTTTATCTGCACTGTGTTTCCCCCAATCTGCTGCATTCTCTGTTACCATTTCGAACTACAGGGTCAAATTTGACCCCCAACTGTATCTTTGTACCCAAATGCTGTAGAGACTTTATAAAAACATCAAATTGTTCATCTTAATTTTGACATGTTCACATTGTTACTATTGAGAAAATCATGATCATGAAAAGATTCATGAAAAATGGTATTTTAGAGATATTAAAATCTGAAAAGGGTCAATTTTGACCCGGAACACAACAGGAGGGTTAACTCTACAGCGGAAGCTCTGAGACCTGAGATGACCCGGGTCATGCATATTATCCAGCAGCTCCAGAGATGATCTCCACACAGTCACACGCACTGACCACACCAATCAAACACATGATTCTTCAGCAAAGGGGGATGACGCAGAGTGCTGGAGGTAGAGAGGGGGAATCTGGAACAGATCACAGAGAGGGTAGGCCAGGCCATTTCATTCTAGGTGACGCCTTTCCTGAAGTCAGTCATTTCGGTCACTATTACCTGGACCAGCTCAGACACTAAGAAGGAGCTTTTTTTTAAATTAGGCGCGTTGTCGTCAGCGGCCATCCGGTCACTGGGCGAAGTGGCTTTCTGGCCTTTAAGAGGCTTTTTGTCTCTACCATGTAAACAAAACTAGCAGCTAAGGAAGTGTGAATGAGAGCATTGTGCTCCATCTGCTTAATCAAATGAGTGGTGTCTTCCCTCACCGGCTGAAGGGGTACTGTGTGCGTTCATCTGAGTGTGTGTGTGCGAGAAAAGGCGCGTGCACAAATGCGTAAGTTGTGCGAGAGAAAAGCAGCTGGTCTTAATCATCAGCTCTTCTCTCCACGTGAGGTGCGGGTGGGCTGGCGTCAGTGAGTGCTGAGCAGATAAAGCCTGATGTCACCAGCACGGCTCCAGCTAACCCCTCACAACCCCCACCTTCTGCTGCCTGCAGCCCAGGCAAAGCACATCTGAGCCATCCCTGCTGATCTGCACTGTTCCTGCTGGCCTTCCAGCTGGCCCCACACTACACCTTATTCAATTTAATGCTACCGTGTAAACTTGAGTTAGTGGTGGTTAAAAAGGGGGCATAAAAATACATGAGTGAACCATGATGCATGACTGTGAAGGTAGAAACTGCATAAATATTAGGATGTTAGAAATGATTATAACTGATTATAAATGCTAGAATTCTGTAACAATTGTCTGTAAATTCTATACATTGTAAAAGCATTTATATTTTGGAAAAAAAAAACTCAATATTTTGTGAATATAAGTTTACACATGTTCCATGGATGACATACGTCTGCACATTTTAATTACTGTTTATTTGCTGAATTTAACATATTAGAAAAAAATTCTAAAATGTGGGCTGTGCAAAAATTATAGTACATTTTATTTTTTAATTTATCCCAATATATCAAACTTAAGCAAATAAAATGAAATTATGCACATGGCAGAAAAATGACATACTTAGGTTTGTTCCCAGTCCAGGATGTGGTAACTTTTTTTATAACATAGAAAAACTACTAAATTAAATTTTATCAGGGGTGTTCACACTTTTGCATACATTTGAATATTTGCATATTCCCTATATTTTTTAAGAATAGTTCAAAATTTTCCTAAAAAAATCAGTGAGTATCACCAAACTCGACATCAGCTGGAAATTTGTATCAAAATTATTCTTCATGGTTTACTGTAATCACAAGATATTAGGCACATTAGATAAGAGGGGAAAGTGTTTTTCATTGAAGTATTGCTTAAAGGGGAAGATGGACTGTGTTAGAGCTGGAATAATGAGATTAAATCACGGCAGCGCAGGAGGGATAGAGACCCTTCTGTTTAGTACACACACATGGACACACTCTGGGGAGCGCGATGTCCAAGTAGAGCATCCAACATACATGTCAACAGTTGCACACAGGTAAACACCTGAGACTCGGGGGGCCGTATGAACAGGTGCACAGTGTTTATCACATGGAACAGACTGACTGAGACACTGCCAATCTGGTTCCAGCCAGTGCACCAGTAGAAAGAGGAGCACTGATTGAACACTCAGGCGTCTATGTGGCTACATGCTGTTTGCACTGCAGTCCACAAAGCAGACCTGGCAGAGAAAATCCTATTACACAAATGCATGAATCCACACAAAAACAGAGGTTTGTTTGTACCTAAACTCACAGTTCAGTTTTCCATACATATTGCAGCATCTGTGTAGGACAACACACATGGGAGGCCATGATTCAACCATGAGTTCATCAAATATGAAGCATCTAAGCACTAACATTTGCCGTTTTTTTTATTTGCTTTCTGCAGTTTGTGTTTACTTGTTTCCATTCAGAAAATCAACAAAATCTGCAATTTTTGTATACAACTGTAAACTAGATTGTCAACATGGTGGTCACATGACTGACTGAAATATAAATATATATATATATATATATATATATATATATATATATATATATATATATATATATATATATATATATATAACAATACAATATCAGTCCAAAGACATGCAGTCAGGCCATGGACATGCTAAATTGCCCCTAGGTGTGAGTTATTGTCTGTGTCTGTCTGTCTGCCCTGCGATGGACCGGTGACCTGTCCTGGGTATATCCTGCCTTCCGTCTGATGACCACTGGGATAGGCTCCAGCACCCCCCCGCGACCCTTAGGGAGAAGCGGCTTAGAAAATGGATGGATGGATGGATGGATGGATGGATGGATGGATGGATGGATGGATGGATGGATGGATGGATGGATGGATGGATGAATGGATGGACAATACAATATAAACAGAGAGACAGTAAATGCAATAAGAGAGATGCAATAAAGTGACACACCTGGATTATGATCATATTCCTAATCCTGACTACACAAACAGTTGGACGAAAACACTTTAAAAACACTGTACACTCACACTCTTATAAAAATGGTCTAACACTGTCACTGGGGCAGTATCCATCCTGTCACTGAGGTGGTACCCTCAAGGATACATCTCAATACCTTTAGTCAGGGAACATAAATGTACCATAGTCTATTGAAATTATCATTTTTATGTTGTATTGACTCCACACACCCCATCTCATCTACAGGCTTTTTGTTCTATTGCTCTGTTTTAAAACATTAGCTTAGGAAAAGTATGTACTTTTATAAAAGTATGTTCCCTCCTGGGAAAAAACTTTTTTAGGGAGGGCAACTAGACCTTAAAACTACTGTTGTACCTTTGAGGGTACATTTGCATAGTATATACCTTGATGAATGAAAAATGCACCTACACATAACCTTTATTTCTAATGGTGTAGGGAACCTAAATCTAAAGAAAAAGCAAGCCCACTGATCAGACTGGGCCAAGATACAGGCTAAAGTGAACATGTTTGACCGACCCTCCTATCAGCACCAAAACCATCACAGGGTTCAGCTAACACCTACGCTCATACATGAGGAGCTTATAATTAACTCTGGAATACACAGACATGTAGTGTAAAGCCAGATTAGCAGCATTTACGTTTTAAGGAAAATGACTGGCTCGACTCATCTGAGTCACAACACCCTAATTTAGCCAGGGGCTTGCGTTAATAAGCTCAGGATACCCAGGACGAATTGAAGTCATATACTAAAGTAATTTGCTTTCAATATATACAGTTTGATTTGAGTAGATTCTTTTAATTGGGCAAAAAAGACACACACACACACACACACACACACACACACACACACACACACACACACACTCTCACCTACCCACACACAAATACACATATTCGTGGTGACAGGCACAGTGAAGGTGAAGTCTGATTAGATTCTGAGTCATGGCTGCATGTGAATATAGATCTGATACCCACACACTCTTTCTACAAATAGGCAGGAATCGTCTGCCAGGAATGTGCCTTTCATATCCGTACGATTATGATTCACACGCTTCCATATGATTCACGCAACCCCCTTGGGTTCATTTGCCTCAACACCTGTCCACAGGCCTCAAAAAAGCAGTCAGTGAGACCGAGTCAAACTCCTGACAACAATCCTGCCAAAGTGCTTGAATGCTTTATCCATGTCACGGCTTTTCCAGGCTTATAGGGCTAAATCACAGCTCACTTCAGCCCTTTTGTTCACTTATATATTCCTCTTTCATCAAAGGCTGAACTGAGCAGAATCAATTAACATCAAGGAATGGAAAACAGTGAATTACAGCTGCATAGTACTGATGACTGATGCCCACATTTCAGGTACTCCTGTGGTGTAGAGGTGGAGGAGAAAAAGGTATAATCTATGTTCCATTCACCCTCCTGTTGTGATGAAAAAGCCTTAACTGGATGCCCTGGAGATTTTAGCCACAGCCTGTCATTATACGCCTCTTGAACTTTTGTCATGATTTGCGAGTTTCGTCACTGCCAGTCCTCACGTGAACTTCCAACCTATAATCCTACATTAAAATCATCCTGAGCCCCATACCTGCTCTGGTCTCATATTTATATCCTCTGTATGTCCAGCACTATAAGTAGATCACCAGAACTTCCCAGTGGATTCTTAACATTGATCATGGTTCAGTATTTTTCAGTGCTTCTGTTTAATCCTTGCAAGCGTGTGCTACTTATACCATAACTGCACTTCCGTAATCTACATTTACGGCATTTTTTTTGGCTGACGCTCTTATCCAGAGCGACTGACAATTTGATAATTTTAAACAATTGCCCTGACTGCATGTCTTTGGACTGTGGGAGGAAACCAGAGAAAACCCACGCAGACACGGGGAGAACATGCAAACTCCACACAGAGTGGACCCCGGTCGGGGAATTGAACCCAGGCCCTCCTTGCTGTGAGGCGACAGCGCTACCCACCACGCCACCGTGCCGCCACAATATTCTGACTCTCCACAGAGAAGGATGGGATCCACGTTTGAGTCTTGGTTCCTTTCTGTGGTTCTTCCTTATGCTTTCATGGAATTTCTCCTTTTGAGAATCTTGGTTCTTCTGAGTGGTTCTTCCTCATGCTCTTAGGGAGTCTCCTCTTTTGGGTCTTGATTCCTCTTGGTGGTTCTCCATTATGCTTTAAGGGAGTCTCTTCTTTTGGGTCTTGGTTCCTCTTAATGGTTATCCATCATGCTTTCAGGGAGTCTCTCCATTTGAGTTTTGGTTCATGCCAGTAGTTCCACATCATGCTCTTATGAAATTTCTCCATTTGAAAATCTTGGTTCTTCCCAGTGGTTCCCCCTCATGAGAGTGTCTCCTTCTGAGTGTTGGTTCCTTTCAGTGGTTTTCCATCATACTCTTAGGAAGTGTCTCCTTTTGAGAATCATGGCTCTTCTGAGTGGTTCTCCCTAATGCTTTTGGGAGTCTCTCCTTCTGAGTCTTGGATTCTCTCAGTGGTTCTCCAACATGCTCTTAAGGAGTCTCTCCTTTTGAATCCTGGTTCTTCTGAGCGGTTCTCCCTCATGCTCTTAAGGAGTCTCTCCTTTTAAGTCCGGTTTGTCTCAGTGTTTCTTCCCCTTGGTGCAGTTGCTTGGTGCAGATGCTGCAGTTAGTGTCCAGGAATAATTTCACAGTTTTTAAGTACTGTTAATGAGGGATCTATTGATCTACGTCCACCATGCATTGCAGTGTTACAACCTCCCCCACCCCCCACCCCCACCCATTCATACTGTTCACTTCATAAAAGCTTTATTAACGTTATATAGCTTTGCTTTGTCCTGTTTTTGAGGAGGTAGTTAGAGTAGCTCTTTGTGTTTCTGTTTTTTTTTATTTTACTTTAAGGTTTAGTTAGCCAGTTGTTTATTATTTTGGCACAAGCTCGTCCCTGAGGCAACAATCACCCCACAGCTTAGCTATCAAACTTTTAATAATATAAACAATTCTAAGCTGGTTTACTTTCGAAGGGTGTTTGGTGTTTAGTCTGGTGGCGGGTAGGGGAGAGACTCCACTCTCGCATTCTGTTATGTTCTGACCTCAGACTGGGTCATAACAAACTGTGAGCAAATATACTCAATTCAGACAAAGACAAAGCATTCCTGTCGAGCTTGATGTAAATGCACAAATGCATTGTTGAGATATGAAATCTCTCTTCCTGTTTCCAGAATTGCTGCCTAGTGACCAAACAACATAAGGGTCCATGAGTATCCTCAGGGCATGATGCCAAAGACATATCTCAAGGCTGATACCACCTCACTAACGCCTATTTGAAGTTATCTGAGAATTTGTTTCTGCCATGGGTAAATGCTTATGAATGTAAAAAAAAGTAGAAAAATATTGCAGAATTATGGGGAAAATGGGCTTTCATTCAAAATAAAAATGTTGTAGAAGTTGTTTGAGGCAACTGTCGAAAAGAGCAGATGATAATGTGTCCGTATTCATAAAGGTAAAGTTATATATTTGACAAATTCAGGCTCTTGTAAATACAGTAAACTAAAAAGCTCCAGCTAGCGACACAGAATGAGAATGATAAGTTCAATTCATGAATGCTACAAGAATACTTTATGTAGGTATTGTATTTTCCATATAATTTCTTTTAGTTTTAAATGCCTTATGACCATAAACAGTTTGAACTCTAATGAGTGTAATTTGGATGTTAAGCGAGCTTCCTGTATGTTTAGTACTGTAGGCCCCAGTCTTTTAATGTATTCATGAACGTATAATGATGTATATATCTGTTACCCGTTAATGAACGTAAATAATAAATGTCTCACATGTAAAGGAGTCTTATTGCACTCTGTATGAATATGCCATGAATGATCCATATATGTAATTCATGTAAAGCATTAATTGATGACCTGCTGGAGTTTACAGCAAAATGTCACCATGTGGACTTCTGGACTGCAGCGTGTGAGTAAGTTTGGGTAGTTTATACAGTGTAATTTGCTGTGCTGAGTGTGGAGAGTGAGTGATGGAGCTGCTGCTGGCTTCCTGTCTCTCCCACTCCTTCCCTCCGCTAACATCTCTCATGCTCTGAACGCTGACGTCTTTCCTCCCTGCTGATGCGTCTCACAGCGCTCCTCTGTGAGTGTGTGCCTCTTTTCAGACAGTGAAGTTTCTGTGGAAGAGGAATGTCAGACGTGTGTATATGTGTTTCTCTGGAGGAAAGTAAAAGAAAAAAATGAGAAAAAACAACATTCATTTTCCTGCAGCCACTGTGGAAAAACCTCATTCTGTAGCAGGTGCACTGCAGAGATAAGAAAGAGAGAGAGAGAGAGAGAGAGAGAGAGAGAGAGAGAGAGAGAGAGAGAAGGAGTGTGAAGTGTGAACGAGAGAGAGAGGGAGAAAAATTCAGAGAGAAAGAGAGTGAGTGTGTGTGTGCATGAGAGATAGAAAGATGGGGAGAGAAAGAAAGAGGGAAAGAGAGGAGAGAGGGAGAGAGAGAGAAAGTGTGAAAGACAGGGAGGGAAAGAGAGTGAAAGAGGGAATGAGAGAGAGAGGAGAGAGAGGAGTGTGAAGTGTGAATGAGAGAGGGGGAGAAAGAGTGAGAGAGAAAGAGAGTGAGTATGTGTGCATGAGAGATAGAGAGAAAGAGAAAGTGTGTGAGAGATAGAAAGATGGGGAGAGAAAGAGAGAGGGAAAGAGGAGAGAGGGAGAGAGAGAGAGAAAGTGTGAAAGACAGGGAGAGAAAGAGTGAGAGAAAGTGGGAATGAGAGATAGGAGAGAGAGAGATAGAGAAGGAGTGTGAAGTGTGAGCGAGAGAGAGCGAGGGGGAAAGAGAGTGAGTGTGTGCATGAGAGATAGAGAGAGAGAGAGAACGTGTGTGAGAGATAGAAAAATGTGGAGAGAAAGAGAGAGGGAAAGAGAGGAAAGAGGGAGAGAGAAGGAATGAGAGAGAGAGAGAGAGAGAGAGAGAGAGAGAGAGAGAGAGAGAGAGAGAGAGAATGTAACATAATAATCATCCATCCTCTCTCACCACACAGTAATTCCTGCTTGCCCAGCTAACTTCAAGTGTAATTTCATTTAACCCTGGTGGCAACAGCCTTTCTACATATTCAGGAAGTATGATTTCTTTTTCTTTCTTTGGCAACTTCTTCATGTTTAATGGGATTAGCTGTTCATTATGAATGTCACACTTTATGTGCATGCACACAAGAAATAGTCTGACTACCATGGAGCTTCCTGCTGTACAACGCTGTGTAAACCTCACCTGCATAAACTGACCCTCCTGATGCTGCTGCTGCTGCACAGACTCAATTCAATCACAGTCATTGCTTCACCTGTTTTCCCCTTTCCTGTATTTTAATATCTTATACTAAAATCTTATTCCCTGTCTATATTGCTGGGATGGGTTCCACTTTTGGGTCTGGATTCCTCTCAAGATTTCATCCACTCCCTCTGAAGACCCTTCAGTGAATAGTGAGGACAGCTGAAAAGATCACTGGGGTCTCTCTTCCCTCCTTCACAGATATTTACACCATACACTGCACCCGAAAAACCACCAGCATTGTAGACAACCCCACACACCCCTTCTCTCTTCTGCCATCTGCAAGAAGGTACTGCAGCATTCGGGCCCTCACAGCCAGACTGGGCAACAGTTTCCTTCTACAAGCCATCAGACTCCTCAACTCCCACATACTGAATTGACGGACACCCACACGGACCCACACTCACATATACATAACAATATGAGACCAACTCACTCCCTACTTCTTGCAGTTCCAAATTATATCTGAGATCCTGTAATTAAATATGATTCTTCAGGCAGCTGATTATTTCGCTTATTAGGTAGAGCCAGCACTGGAGTCTGTAGAGGAGTAGCTTATGCACAGTGTTTTTAGTTTAAAGATGAAATTGCTCGAATACTCTGGAGCCTGTACAGGTGTCCTTGCATGAAAACCTCTGCAGTGCTTCTGCAGGAATCCCTCAGTTTAGGAAATTAGAACATTTTTCTGGATCTTTGAAAGGACAGTTTATTTCCTACACAGTTCTGTGTAGAACACACAATCCTATAAACTCAAACAAATTCACACCATGAAAGAACACAAACAGCCTGCAGGTTAATACCAGCTGTGTGTGTCAGGCCTCACACAGTGTGCATGCGTGTCTGTAGCAGTAAAAATGTGTTGAATATTTTTAGAGTTGGCTCATGTGGTGAAGTGATGTGCATTAGCTCATAGCTGCTTCACACGCCCTGCTCACGCAAGAGAAACCACGCACACAACTTAAATGCGCCAAAGTGGCAACGCACACACACAAACACACACACACACACCCACACACGCACACAGATGCATCTCAAAACCAACAAACGAGATCAACGTCTGTAAACATGTCAATAAAACAATATGAATATCCAGAGCGCATGACACAGGGTTACTGGTCAAGTTCAACAGATGAAGAAGCAAACAGTAGGAAGAGGAGTTAATTATTCAAGAAATAACCTAGAATTATTTCTTATTTTTCAAATACTGCCAAAATAACTCTACAATGCATGTGCACCTCCTTCAGCAACTGCAGCTTGCCTGTATGCTGACAGTCGGCTGTGCTGTGCCGTGAAGGAGACACATCAGCTAATAAAAAACACACTTTTTTCTATTTTATTTTTCCCCTGATGTCTACATAAAACATGTAAAACGTGTGCAGGTTTATGTACCAAGAACATTCATAACTCATCTTTACATGATCATTTTCCAACATCTCTTTATCCCCTTGAACAGGGTGCCAAAACATTTTTGCATTTTTTAAAAGCTTTGTTTTAACATTATACTATGTTTTATTACTAACATACATTAAAATGTCATTTTTAAAGAGAAAAATGAAAATATGCGAACTCATATTCAGTATAAACATATGTTTGAGGGGGTGAAGTTAGGGCCACAGACCTACTTTCAAATTGCACAGGCTTTTTTGTGTTACTGTGTCTGATACATGCAAATGATTTCTATTCTGATTGGCTGCCCTAAATTGTGCATCATTCAAAGAGCAATCAAAGTTGAAAAGAACGTTAAGTTGTTATGTTACCAAGTGTTAAATTCAGACTAAAATCCTCAGGAACGTTAAAAGAATAAACGTGCGCAGATCCTTTGGAAGGCTGCAATGAGACATTTGCTATTTGTTTATTTATAAGCTCTGCAAGTACTGCAGTTATACTCATTTGCTTGTTTTTCCTGAAAACAAAAGGGTTAAACTCATTAAACACCCAAAGGAAAATTTTACATCCAGGATTTTTTTCACCATACTATTTATTTAGATACAGTCAAGTGAGCTTTCTGATTGTTTAGGACTTTAGGAGCTGAACTGCAGGCCTTAAACATTGACAACACACTGACCACTGACAAAATTAGGAAATAAGAATGGAATCAACTATTCCTGTGTTTCATTTTCAATGGTTGGGACACATTTCATGAGAAAAAATGTCACTTCTGGAAATCCTAAATACAAGACTGACTGTGAAAATGAGACATAGTGTAAATAGGCTTCAATCAGCTGCTAGAAATGGGAAAAGTGGCAGCTCTATACAATCAAGGTAAAATACATGTTAATGCCTGCTGCAAGCTTGAAATGAAACACATGGAATGTCTTCAAACATCAGTGTTTAATCTAGTGTGGCCAAAAATGTTCATGTGAAGTGCTTAGCAATAACATACTACTAGAATCCCATAGAGGTGCTAGTAGAAACATTTTGACTGAGTTTTGATATACATGGCCTGAACTGGAGGCCTAGTACTTAAGGTAACAGTTCACCACTGATAAATGGACTGGATGGATTGGGGAATGAATGTTACATTTTGATATTTTAACTGTGTTTACATGCTACATCAAATCTACTACAAAAGAAAATTCCATTTTTCATGATACGGCCCCTTTAAGACTAAACTGTAACACGTAACAGGTTCCAACGTCAGTGACATTAACCCCACTAGGCCTGTTAGCCTAGAATGAATATTTAACCTTCACAACCCAATTCACGTCACTCACTTACTCTCTCTCTCTCTCTCTCTCTCTCTCTCTCTCTCTCTCTCTCTCTCTCTCTCTCTCTCTCTCTCTCTCTCACATACACACACGCCCCACTTAGTGATTACCATGACCTCATATGGACATCACATAAGGACACACACACCCAGAGCAGTAGTGGTGTGACGTGAAGCACATTAGCTTCGGCTGTTTGGCTGCTGCTTGCCCTCAGACACTGTATGTAGCTACAGCTGGTATAAATATTAAAGACTCACACCAGGCCGTGACTGATAGAGTCAAACTAACCAGCGCCACTGGGCATTCTCACACACACACACACACACACACACACACACACACACACACACACACTAGCAATCTGACACCATCTCGTGCACTACAAAAAGTAATCATGTCAGTAAAGATGCTCACACAGCGTCAGTAGCCCTGTTGTTCAAGTACAGCTTTTAAATTGCATATTCATTGATGGTTCTCTTGTTAAAGTTATTTCCAGATACTGGGTTGCTGTCAATTTGTTTATCACCAAAGTACATTGAATCTGAGGTTTCATTTACAAGCATTAAAACACTGACATACAAGTAATATCAATAACGTTAGCACTGAAGGGCACCTTCAGCAGGCTACACTAGACAGTGTTCATGGGAGAACTATGAATAAATCAACCAGCAGCAGACTAGACAGTTCCCCTTAGAACAAGACATAACATAGCAGTATAAGAGCAAGGGGGCTGCAGTCGCAAGGCTGGAACATGCATGCACTGCTAATGAAAACTGCATCAATGTCTTTATAAAAATCTGGATGGCCCTCTACTTCTTTCGTCCAGAGAACACAACATCCATTATTTCCATAAACAGTCTGAAAAGTTGACTTATCAGACTACTATACGTTTCCACTGTGTATCAGTCCATTTGAGATGAACTTCAGCCCAGAGAAGAGTCTTAACTTGCATCTGTAGATGTAGTGTTGGATGGTGTTCATTGACAGTAATTTATCAAGTGCACATGCATACCATTTTTTAATGCGGTGCCATCTGAGGGGTTGGTCATGGTCATTAATTTGTAGTTTTCAGCCTTTTCCTTTATGCACAGAGATTTCTCTGGATTTCCTGAATCTTTTGATGATATTCTGCAAAGGTGAAATGTCAATCCCTGCAATGTCATTATTAAACTGCTAGACTATTTCCTGATGCCTTTTTCGCATATTTGTGCGTCTCAACCAATCCTTGCTCACAAAGGACTCAGCTGTTCCTAATGTTAAATTGACTTTTTTATGTTTTCCGGGCTTCAACTTATACGATTTTATAACTATGGACTTTATAGCAGTGCCTCATTTACATTCATAATGTCAGTGTAAGCAGACTTCTTCACTCGGCCAATGAGCTGATCAGCTCTCCAACCAATCAGCACTCAGTAGCGCTAATGAAACCAATCAGTATTCAGTAGCAGTAATGCCAGCCAATCAGTACACCATAACAGTAATGCCAACAAACCAGCGCTCAGTAGCAGTAATGCCAACCATTCAGCGCTCAGTAGCAGTAATGCCAACAAACCAGCACTCAGTAGCAGTAATGCCAACAAACCAGCACTCAGTAGCAGTAATGCCAACAAACCAGCGCTCAGTAGCAGTAATGCTAGCCCCCTACTGCACAAAACTTGATGCTGACCTTTACTTTCAAAAATTTAAGGAAGGTTCTGTTCTTAAGTTACAGTGTTGTTTGGATTCTATATAGAGCCTCTTTTGTTAGCACTGTAAATAATAAATGTAGGACATATGAACCCAAGGTCTGATGCTGTATAAAACTATTGTATTATATTGTGTGTGTGTGTGTGTGTGTGTGTGTGTGTGTGTGTGTGTGTGTGTGTGTGTGTGTGTGTGTGTCTAACATCATGTTATTATGAGCTGTTCTGTGAAAACGGCTGGGCCTCTGCGCCTCCTACTGACCTCACAATTACTGACTGCACATAGGACAAGAATCACAAGAGCACAACAGAGCAGTGACACACACACACACACACACACACACACACACACAGACCTACAGTGACATACACATACATCACCAATCAAAAGTATGGACACACCTTAATGCATGTATACAGTTCATCACTTTAACACCTTAAATCCCACACATAAATACACACCTAGCCTTATTCAGTAACTACAGGGACTTCAGTGCAAACTGTTTGAGCTAATCTTAGGTCATAGAGCCTAATTCTTAAATCCAAGTCAAATTTGTTTCTAAGACAAATACAAATAGTGACATGTGTATAAAGATCACATTCGCAAAAGTTTGCCTTACTCACTCAAATTTGACAGCAAACAACGTTTTTACATTTTAAAAACAGTGTTTTTTATAATAGCCAAGTGGAAAAAAAGCTCTGTCAGAATTTTATCTCCATGTTGTTATATGAACTGAGCAGAAAAATCACAACAGCGGCTACAAGCAATCTTCTCTGTGACTGTACCCTGTAGCTCCCATATGACTATGTTACATCATGGTTCAAGAGGATCTTGAGTTTTCCGCTTTGGTGTTAGTCGGCTGCTGGTTGACCTATCCACAGAATAATGAAAGGGATTAGCCATGGAGTCAGTCACAGCATGCGAGCAGCTGGGATTCAGGATGGAACAACCAGGCCTCAGCAAATGTGTATCTCATTCAGCCCTGTTGATAAAATATCTCAGGTGGCTCTTCATGAAGCTGCGTGAGAGAATGATCAAAAGCTGCAACAAGCTTTTTTACTTTTTATTTGTCTCTGCATTATTCAATAAGTATTATTTTGTATGTGATGTCTTCACTATTACTAGTGTGTATGTGTGTGTGTATTGGCAGGTACTCCAATACAAATAAAATGAACATGTATTAAATCATAGACACACACACACACACACACACACACACACAAGCACACACAGTGACATCTGCGTCATCCACTTTCATCATTAGAGCGCTGACTCACAGACAGACAGAAAAAATGAGTTTGTAGACCTTGCTTTGTGCTCATGGACCATGTCATCACACGGACGCATGTGACACCAGTTCTGAGAAATCCACACTTGTCTTCTCTTCTAGATGGCCGTTATCAGGCCTTCAGCTCCCTGCCAGCCCTGCTGAGGAGCAATACAGTTCAACATTGTTCTGACGCACTGACCACAAGACCAGTCACAGCAAAACAGCAATGAGCCAGAATCAGAGCAGTGTTTTTCAAGAGAAAACATGCACACACACACACACACATATAGCTGCATACCTACAGCAGCATAATGATGGTGTGAGGAAATGAAGCCAAATGCGACAGATGTCTGCTATATGCACAGCATGTAAAAGACAGCGCAAATCTACACAAATACACACACACACGCGCACGTCCCATATGTATTATATACATATATTTATGGGAGTGTATGTATATATATATATATATATATATATATATATCATTTTATTGTCTTTCTAATTGAAAATAAATAAACACATACTGAGGCTTATTTTCACTACCAAATTTAACAAAACATGTATTTTGACCAAAGATGTTTAAACTTTTTTATAAAACAAGTTCTGGTCCTAAAATCTGTTTGGCTGAGCTGCCAATGCTGTAAATTCCATGCTATACTGCAGCTATGACCGCCTCACAGCCACTGAATGCTGTATTACTGCGCCACGGCACAAAAATCCTTCTGCTGTTAATGGATTAATCTTTGACTGTAATGCTGATCTCAGAGAGCAACGAGTTTACTAATGAAGAAAAATTGATGCTCTTTTGTGATTAACATCATATGTATGTCTGTACATACTCTGTGTGTATTTTATGTCCAGTTACAGATTTTATGAAGAGCTTTCTTAGCTAGGTCTCTATTACATAAGATCACATGCCTTCAAAATATGAGAATACTTTAATGTACTTTAAATACTTTTACTGTAAAAATGTTTCTCCCAGTGCATTCTAGATCCAGTTCCAGTGCCCTTTATCAAATAAGCTTCTGGTAGCCTAATGTTAGTGTGGTATATGTTATTGACAGCTCCTTGGAACCCTCTTGAAAGCTCAAAGCAACTGTAATGAAACATTAACTGAAGAAACATTGATCAAATCTTCAGACTTCTTTCTCAAGAAAGATATTAGAAAATAGCAGTATTTGCAAAGTTCATTTTAAGCAGACTTCAAATCATTCCAGAGAAGTGAGAGGATATTAACAAATGTAATAAATTATCTTAGAACAAATATTGCTGACAATAATAATTAAGGTATTATCTTAAATTGGGCTCTATATTTAATCATTTACATAATATCAAATGTCATTATATTCTCACTGAAGTACCACAGGGCCCTATACTTGGACCACTTTTGTTCTCTTGTATATGCTACCATTATATCAAATTATTCATGAAAATCTTTACTTTTATGGTTCATAGATTTGGAACTTGGTGCTCCTTTGCACCTCAAAAGTAAAACATTAGAATTCAATTTACATTTATTGTACTTTCATTTTCAAAAAAGTATTTAAGCACAGGGCTGCCAGCTCTGCCCCCATTGCCCGGAGTGGGGTAGCTGTGGGGTTAAAAAGATGTTAGAGATGAGCAGAGGGAGGAGGTACTAATGGGGTAACAGCAGGAAAGGGATGAATGACCTCACTTTGCAGTCTAAGCTACTGGCAACACCGAGCATGCCATCTGAGTTCAAACTACTAATGCTTTAGGATTCTCCCTCCAGTGCCCTCATATATTCACTCTCTCTCTGTCTCTCTCTCTCTCTATCTTTCTCTCTCTCGCTCTCTCTCTTTCCTGTCACACATGTAGTTCTTCAAAGCTCAGTGAAAAATTGATGGTATCTCAAAAAATTGTTACCACTTGCAGACAGCGGTACAGATAAAGATCTAAATACCATAGAGCTTTGCGACATGGCAGAATCTTATGGCGTGACTGTCTTTGATTACTGCTTTGTGATTACCTGTACTAAGTAGTTTCACTAAGTCTAAAGCCAAGTGTTTTCACAGGGAACGCACATCTATTTTTGCTAGTGCACATCTATTTTTGCTAGTGTTTGAATTTTCCTTTTTGATGTCCATGTCCATGAAGTATGGATAGGAAACATCATCAACAATATAATGGGAATCACAAAAGCTGGGTTCCATTCACCGGTGAAACCCCAGATTTGCACAAATACAATATAAAACAATACCAGGAATGGCAAAGCAAGAGAGAAACTAAGGCTGCAGAAAAACTGCAAGCTAACTGACTCTCTGAGATGACGGACATTTTCAGGAATACATTTGTAATATCAAAAAATCTAACAAATTCTGTGCACTAGGTCTCCCCATCACATGATGCTACAAAGATGGGAGGGTGACGGATGGTTACATCTTTCTGTTGCCAGTTCTGTTACCCTTGCAAACAGTTGCCTTAGCAAACAGATGCCTGCTTTGGCTAGTATCACAGTGAGTGATGGGGGAGAGGGAAGACCATGCTACCCACTCTGAGACAGCAAGGACAGTTATGCTGTCTTGGACTCCTGAACACAGACAGCTGTGGTACCATCAGGGATTAAACATGTGGTCCCCTGACAACAGGTCCAATACTTAGATGGTAAATGGCTATTTTTTTAAAGGTGTTTAAATATGTTTAGGTCTTC
The DNA here is from genome assembly GCF_015220715.1 of Pygocentrus nattereri. Classification (NCBI taxonomy): domain Eukaryota; kingdom Metazoa; phylum Chordata; class Actinopteri; order Characiformes; family Serrasalmidae; genus Pygocentrus; species Pygocentrus nattereri. The sequence continues at coordinate 12,126,359 of NC_051216.1, read as the reverse complement.
TTTTCAGCTTTAGTTAACCTCAAAAACACCTTAATCTAAGACTTGTTTTGTAAGCCTCTTAACACACTCTAAATCATTTTTTTTCTATTTCAAAATTAAGTCATGAGTAAAATAAAAAAAAATTGTTCTGTGATACTGTGGTCATGTACTGCTTCAAAAGACTCCTTTCCACCTTATTTCAAGTGTTTCCCAGTTTTTTAACTGCTCTTTTTCTGTTTTGCTTCATGTTTCCCACAAAATATTAGTATTAATATGGAGGACAGATAGAAATTTGGGTATAAATTCATTAATGTTTTTAATATACCCTCATCCACTTACCTAGCCCCTACCACTTCTCTTTTGGGGATGCTTCTGATCAGTCGGTCAGTCAGTAGCATTCCAAAGCCTAGGCTGCAGCTGAGGTAGTGCAGGAGTTGTTGGATGCTGTGTAGTGACCTCACCAGAAAGGTCCTGCCTCTGATCTGCAATTCTTCTAAATGTAAAATGACATATGGACAATATATGACACATTGTATTTCCAAACGTATTCACTCACCCATCCAAATCATTGAATTCAGGTGTTGCAATCACTTCCATGACCACAGGTGTATAAAACTGCATAAAACTGCAGACTGCTTCTACAAAAATTTGTGAAAGAATGAGTTGCTTTCAGGAGCTCAATGAATTCCAGCATGGTACCGTGACAGGCTGCCACTTGTGCAACAGTCATGAAATTCCCTCTCTACTAAATATTCCACAGTATTACAATAAAGTGGAAGTGATTGGGAATGACAGTAACTGAGCCATGAAGTGGTTGGCCACGTAAAATGACAGAGCGGGATCAGCAGATCCTGATGAGCATAGTGCCCAGAGGCTGCTTCAATCGCTACAGATCTCCAAACTTCATGTGGGCTTCAGATCTGCTCAAGAACAGCATAGAGAGCTTCATGGAATGAGTTTCCATGGCCGTGTAGTTGCATCCAAGCCTTACATCACCAAGCACAATGCAAAGCGTGGAATGCATTGGTGTAAAGCACCGCCACTGGACTCTAGAGCAGTAGCAGTGGAGACGTGTTCTCTGGAGTGACGAATCACGCTTCTCTGTCTGGCAATCCTGTGGATGAGTCTGCGTTTGGCAGTTGTCAGGAGAACGGTACTTGTCTGACTGCATTGTGCCAAGTGTAAAGTTTGGTGGAGGGGGGATTATGGTGTGAGGTTGTTTTTCGGGAATTGGGCTCAGCCACTTAGTTCCAGTGAAAGGAACTCTTAATGCTTCAGCACCAAGAGATTTTGGACAATTTCATGCTCCCAACTTTGTGGGAACAGTTTGGGGATGGCCCCTTCCTGATCCAACATGACTGCGCAGCAGTATACAAAGCAAGGTCCATAAAGACATGGATGAGCGAGTTTGGTGTAGAAGAACTTGACTGGCCTGCACAGAGTCCTGACCTCAACCAGGCAGAACACCTTTGGGATGAATTAGAGCGGAGACTGCGAAACCAGGCCTTCTCGTCCAACATCAGTGTCTGACCTCACAAATGCGCTTCTGGAAGAATGGCCAAAAATTCCCATAAACACACTCCTACAGCTTGTGGAAAGCCTTCCCAGAAGAGTTGAAACTGTTATAACTGCAAAGGGTGGGCCAACATCATATTAAACCCTATGGATTAAAAATGGGATCTCACTCAAGTTCATATGTGTGTGAAGGCAGATGAGTGAATACGTTTGGCAATATAGTGTATATGGATGAATGCTTTAATTAATTAATCATTTTACACTTCATAAGGTAATGAAGATGAATTCAAGGATGTGAGCAACTTACATTTTAAAAAAAAGCTCTGCTCCAGCAGCTTTGTTTTCCATCATTTTCACGGTGCTGTTTTTTTATCGTTTGTGCACAAAGAACTGTGGGGAACCGAAGGCCTAGAAAGACAAATCTGATGCGTCCTTGAAATCACTCAGAACATAGGTTGCATTTCTAGGCTGTATATAAAGAGTTCTTCCCTTTGAAACAGCCTTCTATGAAGTAGCGGCCAAGAAAAGCAGCCTATCTCTGCTGCTGTCTAGGCTTTGGAATGCAGCTGGTGACTCGATAAGAGACAGAGGCTCTCATAGGCTGGCACATCAGCTTGTCCAGTAAAATAGTCTCTGAGGATACACCAGATACAGAAGACTTGGGTATTACAAAATGCATTTTAGTACAGTACATGTCCCAATGTATCAATATACAAAATACATGTATGCCAATCATATCACTTATTAGTGTCCAACACAAATAAAATAGTGAGGAACATGGCAGTTAAAATATGTGAGGAAACTGCTTACTTACAGTAGTTTGCTAGTTCACATAGCATATGACTGAGTTAGTTATTCAGTCAGTTCTATGTATTGAATATATAGTTAATATAACCAATATAACATTCAAAATATTGTGCAGTGGTGCCCTGACTGCAGTGACTATGAGATGATGTAATGATCAAACTGATGGTGATCACAGCTTTAACCACACTGTGCCCAATGGTACATATGCTTTTTCCACATACGCACAAACAGCATCAGGTTTATCCTTTTTAATAGTGAAGCTGCACTGCACAATAGTGTGGGTAACCAGCTGCACTGAGCTGGTATGCATAGGACGTCACCAGCACGGTCAGAGAATATGCCTGTGTGCACCCACGTCAAAATGAGCAGAGCTCTGATGTCAACAAGCACTGTGGTAATGCGTGTGTGCAGCTGTGTATGTGTGTGTAGGGGAAGTGACTGCTAGTGGAGAGTATTAGAGAAATACACAGATAGCGAGACAGGAAGATGTTTGCAGCTTTAGATGTTTGGGGGTGCTGGTGCCTATCCCAGCTGTCATTGGGTGGAAGGCAGGATACACCCTGGACAGGTCACCAGTCCATCGCAGGGCAGACAGACAGTCACACCCAGGGGCAATTTAGCATGTCCAATTGGCCTGACTGCATGTCTTTGGACTGTGGGAGGAAACCGGAGAACCTGGAAGAAACCCACGCAGAAACAGGGAGAACATGCAAACTCCACACAGAGAGGACCCCGGTCACCCGGCCGGGGAATCGAACCCAGGCCCTCCTCGCTGTGAGGCGACAGTGTTACCCACCACGTCACTGTGCCGCCGTCCAAGACTACACCAGAAAAAGGATTTGCCGAAGTTAAACACTGTACATGAAAATATATCTTATATGAACAATATAAGTATACAGTATACCAACACAACAGTCTCAGAGTTCATTTATTTTTCCAAAAGGGGTTTATACAACACACTATGTTAATGTTCAATCAACTGACACATTTGAATCAAATTCACACCATGTTTTTCAGTGTGTTTGGAATAAAATCTCACTACATTAACTTACATTCAATGTTAAAAACATTGGGCAAATGTCATGAAGTAAAGCATGATGTAAAGACAAATACAAAGTTTATTTACAACCCCAATTCCAAGGAAGTTGGGATGTAGTGTAAAACATAAATAAAAACAGAACACGATGATTTGCAAATCCTTTTCAACCTATATTCAATTGAATACACTACAAAGACAAGATATTTAATGTTCAAACAGATAATCTTAATTGTTTTTTGCAAATATTCACTCATTTTGAATTTGATGCCTGCAACATGTTCCAAAGAAGTTGGGACAGGGACATGTTTACCACTGTGTTACATCACCTTTCCTTTTAACAACACTCAATAAGCGTTTGGGAACTGAGGACACAAATTGTTGAAGCTTTGTAGGTGGAATTCTTTCCCATTCTTGCTTGATGTACAACTTCAGTTGCTCAACAGTCCGGGGTCTCTGTTGTCGTATTTTGTGCGTCATAATTCGCCACACATTTTCAATGGGAGACAGGTCTGGACTGCAGGCAGGCCAGTCTAGTACCCACACTCTTTTACTACGAAGCCACGCTGTTGTAACACGTGCAGAATGTGGCTTGGCATTGTCTTGAAATAAGCAGGACATCCCTGAAAAAGACGTTGCTTGGATGGCAGCATATGTTGCTCCAAAACCTGTATGTACCTTTCAGCATTAATGGTGCCTTCACAGATGTGCAAGTTACCCTTGCCATGGGCACTAACACACCCCCACACCATCAGAGATGCTGGCTTTTGAACTTTGCACTGATAATAATCCGGACAGTCCTTTTCTTCTTTGTCCCGTCGGACACAACGTCCATGATTTCCAAAAACAATTTGAAATGTGGACTCGTCAGACCACAGGACGCTTTTCCACTTTGCCTCAGTCTAACTCAAATGAGCTTGGGCCCAGAGAAGCCGGCTGATGACGATTTGCAAATCATCATATTCTGTTTTTATTTATGTTTTACACAATGTCCCAACTTCATTGGAATTGGGGTTATACATCCTGAGATTTCCAGTTATTTTTCACTGCTGGTGCTGTTAGGGCTGCATCTTCAGGGCTTCAGTCCTGAATATCCAAATGCACCAAACAGGCTGTCCAGCCTAGAATTACTGCTACAATGTGCATTTCTTACCCAGCGTCTCACTTTAAATATCACATTACATCACAGCAAACCATGTACCCGTGAGCCTCACCCCACCCCAAACCCCCTCTGACAGCACACTGAGCATGAAGTTACTGTGGAGTAAAGGCCTGGAGAGGGAGAAGCGCGATAGTAGAGTCCTGTCATTGTAATTTGTTCCCTCACTGGATCTAATGTCAAACACTAGAACCCTTCACTCTGTATCATCACTACAGTACAGTACAGTAATGCTAATTTCTGCTAGTGTTCAATTGGATATGCAGTGTTAAGTTAGTGCCAGGCTAATGTGGTGCACATTAACAGTGGTGCACATTCACTTTCCCACATTGGGTAAAACACTGATGACAGCACTAGTTTAAAATCTGACATTTGATACCTATAATGAGCTTTATTGTGAATGTTTTAGTGTTTCAGTAAATTCTTCAGTGAATACTTCAACTTGAAGCCTCACTCTTAACACTGGAGGAGGCTTTAGTACAGTACGCTTCACTTTACTAAGAGTGGACAAATACAACTTATGAGCTCTTATAATCTGTTATGAACAGTACTTATAATGCATTATGTTAATAGTTCATAATGCATAATAAGTATGGCTATGATGTGTAATGCATTTTTAGAAATATTTATAGCTGTATATATGCTGCCTTATGAATGCATTATAACTGAATGTGTTTATAGATGCTTACAAACGTGACATGCATAGAAAGTGTTACAAATTTGTTCTTGATTAAGGTCGTAAGAAAAAGTATACATCAGATTCTTGTCATGTTCTTAAACCGCAGAATTGTTCACACCTTTGTGGTATTGAGTGTGTGTCAGTTCTGTTCTTACGTAAGAACAAATCCCAAATATAAAAACACTGGTGAATGTCAGAATCTTTGTGAAAACTGTGCATGTCGGTTTTAAGAGGAAATTTCTTTTTAAGAATAGTTCATTAAATAGGCCCCTTTTTTCCCTTCTCCTACAGTCATTCCCATAAAGAGATATTATTAGGGGGAGGAGACGGTTCAAAATGAAAAATGAAAAGCAGAACTCATAAATGCTCAACACAGTGTTTGTTTCTGTCCTGCAATAAAAAAAAAGCTGGAAAGCTGCAAGCAAGAAAATGCCTCCCTTGTTGTGGAGATACGCACCTCCATCTTAGCCAGTAACCTGAATGAACATGCTTTTTGTGTATTATTTGAGCCAAACACTTAAAAACTATTTATGCTAGTTTTGTCAGATTTACCTGTGATATTGAATCTGTTTTGGGGACAGTTTAAGGGGAGCCTAGCAACTTCCCATGTCTCCCATCTTTCCAATGACCATGTCAGAATGAGGGCTTTATTGTTAGCCAAGCAGGTTCTTTACCACTTCTCCAGTAAACCACAAAAGCCATCATCCTGGTCTATTCAGACACAGAGATTACAAAAGAGCACTTAGAGAGGACATAAAGAGAACAATACTGCATACATGCATGCACACTATTAGAAAAAAAGAACATACACCACTGTGCAAGGTGGCCATGAAAAGCACTTAAACCTTTTTAAGGGGGCAGCAAAACAAAATATACCATTGCAGTAGAAATATGTATAAATTCTGAGAAACTTTCAATTAACCTCTTATTCTCCAGGGTATATTTTGTTTTTTCCATTTAAATGTACCTGACCAAATAGTAAGGCAAATTATTCAGTAACTGCCTGAAATAAACATACATTTTTTATTATTTATTTATTTATTTATTTATTTATTTATTTATTTATTTATTTATTTATTGTGTGTAAAAGCTCCCCTCAAATGAACAGAACATGTTTTATGATCACACATATTGCTCTATGCTTACAACTTACTTCTGAAAGCCAAAAATCTCAGACGCTCTTTGTATTATTTTATAAAAATTATTTTGACAGATCAACTCACTGAAGAGACGTCATCTGTTTATAGTTTATGGCCCAGATATGTGGAAAAATGGGTTGAATTTCAGTAGATGAAAAATGCAAGTTCAACTACTTTTATTATAAGGGTTTAGAATTACTTCACCATCTATTTGACTAGAAAGACGACAGTTACAGCCTCATACGACACCCATCTTTAGAATGTAGCTTATGAAATATGAAAGTTACGAAGAATATGACGAAGTGCGTTTTGGAACCACCGGTGGTCTCAAGGAGTTTGAGAGGCTATAGTACTGAGCAAATTATGCCAGCAGATTGGAAGAGGTCAGTTTGTGTCCCAGTACCTTAGAAAGGAGACTAAAGGAGTGTGCAAACTATCAAACACTTTCCTTCATATCATGGGCTGCCAATAAAACTATGCTCAAAACAATTCAGCACAGAATTGAGCCTTAAACTGAGGAGAAGTGCTAGATGTGCAAGCAGGATTCAGAAAAAGCAGAGGAACAAAAGATATCACTGCTGATCTATGCTGGATAAATGAAAAGGTCAAAGAATTCAGTGAGAAAGTCAATACGCGTTTGATTGACTACAGCAAAGCTTTTGATTGTGTCAGCCATGATAAAAGGACTTTGGAGAAAACCTTGGACAGCAAAGAAAACGAATGAATTGTCAGCCCAATCAAGTCTCACCTCTTACTAAAAGCCCTGATAATCAACCTAAAGCTCTCTTTTTTGACTATTTTATGAGAAGAATCAATTCTTTGGAAATGACAGTTACGCTCTGAACAGGTGAAGGTAAAAGAAGAAGAGGATGGACATCAGTGGAGACATAAAGACATCTAGAGGCCTGAAGAGTTAAACAGGTGACAGGATATTCTGGGGAAACACTATCTATATGGTTGCCAGTTGTCACTATTGGCCCCTCCCAGTCCTGCCCATGTGCTTTTTGTTTACTTTTTCATCCACATGCTTTGTTTTGGTTCTTAGTCCAGCCCCTTGTTTCATGACTCCGCCCCTGATTGTCGCCACCTGTTTCCCATCTGTCCCTCGTTATCCCTGTTTTATAAGCCCTGTCTTTGCCCTTAGTTTACATTTTACATTTTACATTTACAGCATTTTGGCTGACGCTCTTATGCAGAGCGACTTACAACTTGATCATTTTATACAGGTAGGCGAAGGTGGTGTTAGGAGTCTTGCCCAAGGACCCTTATTGGTATAGTATAGGGTGCTTACCCAGGTGGGGGATTGAACCCCAGTCTACAGCATAGAAGGCGAAGGTGTTACCCACTACACTATCCAACCAGTTTTCACTGGTCTTTGTGTTGTTTGATGTGTTTGGATGTTTGTAGTGTTTGCGTCCTGTTCAAGGTTCTGTGTTTCAGTTTGTCATGTCTGACCTGCATTCTCTGTGTTGGCTGTTTGAACCTGGACCGTTTCGACTATGACCCTGGATTTGCCCTTAATAAAAGTGACTTATCTCCACATGTGTCCACCTCCTCAAACGTAACATTTGTTACAAATTACAATGTTACAGACGTAACATTCATAGAAAGTGTTACCATGTTTCTTTTAGTAAATACATATTTACAGCCCTGTTAAATGGCATTACATATCATTTTCTCAGGTGCATAAAGGATTGAATGTGACATGAAAAAATAATCAGTTGCAATTTTTCTACACTCACTGGCCACTTTATTAGGTACACATTGCTAGTTAAAGGTTGGACCCCCTTTTGCCTTCAGAACTGTTTTTATTATTCCTGTCATACTTACAAGGTGTTGGAAACGTTCCTCAGAGATTTTGGTTGGTTATTTGAGTTGCTGTTGCCTTTCTATCATCTCGAACCAGTCTGCCCATTCTCCTCTGACCTCTCACATCAACAAGGCATTTTCGTCCACACAACTGGCCGCTCCCGGTATATTTCCTCTTTTTCAGACCGTTCTCTGTAAACCCTCGAGATGGTTGTGCGTGAAAATCCCAGTAGATCAGCAGTTTCTGAAATACTCAGACCAGCCCGTCTGGCACCAACAACCACGCCACGTTCAAAGTCCCTTAAATCCCCTTTCTTCCCCATTCTGATGCTCGGTCTGCACTTCAGCAAGTTGTCTTGACCACCTCTACATGCCTAAATGCATTGAGTTGCGGCCGTGTGATTGGCTGATTAGCTATTTGTGTTAACAAGCAACTGAACCTAATAAAGTGGCCGGTGAGTGTATATCAAAACTACATATGCTGGATGCAACTTGGTTCTGTTTTTTTTTCTTTCAGTTTTATACTGTAACAAAGGCAAGCAAATAGGCTGAATGTCTTCAAATGCAAAAATATATATTTTATTCATTATACAATGGGCAAACCATGATGCTGAGAAAGCTACTTTCCATTTTGGAAAAGCAAAAGGAGCATGGAGGAAATTTAACAGGAACTTTAACTTTATGACATCTTTCTCATATTGCTCAGTTGTCTGTAACCCAGTTTGAGCCCCAAATGAGTCACCATTTAAAACAAAACAGAAGGCAAACTAGTTCTTATGATGTTCTAGTTATTATTAGTGTTCTAGTTATTAATTATGTTATTGACATATAAATAAGTCACACAAGTAAATTGTACTCAATTTGCAATGGCTTTAAGACTTTTGCACAGTACTGTAGAGGCCCATGCACAGACATTTTGGGGGGCAGGGGCTCAAGGTAAGTTGACCAGACCGTCTGAAATGAAAACCAGTAACATTTCCAGTGCGGCAGGCAAATACAATACTGTACAAATACAGTAATACAATACTTGTGAACACATTTTCTATTGCAAGTTTGCTTTTATGTAATTTCAATTACTGTTTTAAATCTAGGAAACAAAATTGATCATTTTTTATCTATTCTTTTTTACAAGGCTTGACTTCTTTAAATAATCAACAGTCATCCCTCTACATGTGTTTCTATTTATCTTTTTATAATCCAAAAAAAAAAATACTGTTTTTGTTTTAACCTCTTATGCTCATGGGTATATTTGGGTTTTTCCATCTGAGTTTATACACCCAAATCGTAAGGCAAATTATTCCTTTTTTTTTTGTAAAATTTACCTCAAATTAACAGAGAATGTGTTTTATGATCACACATATTGCTATATGCTAAGAACTTACTGCTGAAAGCCAAAAATCGTAGATGCTCTTTGTATTATTTTAGAAAAAAAATTTTTAGTCATATCACTGAAGCCATCTGAGATGTAGTTTCTAGCTAAGACTTGTGGAAAATTGGTCGACTTTCATTAGAAAAAAATGTGAGTTAATATAAAGTTTTAAAATTACATCACCATCTATTCGACTAGAAAGAAGACAGTTACAGCTCTTATGTGATAACCACCTTTGAATTTAGCTTTAGAAAGTTATGAAGTAAAGAATATGATGAAGTGCATTTTGTGGTTGCAAGGAGTTAAACAGGTTAAGTAAGCATCATTACTTCACTGAAAAAAAAAAAATTGTCCATATTCAGATAAAATAATACCCCCAAAATCATGACAATTTCCTTCACACTACACCAACTACCCACATTTTCTTACCAGCCCTTGTCTCTCTTGCAAAAGAGATTTTTATGTCAATGTGATGTTAAATCAACATTATTGCAGATGTATTGTGAATAAGCTTCACACTGACATTTACTGCAGATATAAAGCCATAACTAACAGCCATAGCCTATGTGTGGTAGATGCAAGAGAAGGGCAGGAACACAAAGCATGTCCATAACCATAATAACTCACTTCTGCCTGTGTGAGTACAGTGCAAAGAGATAGAGAAAGACACTGCTGCCAGAGGAGCTGCTGACTGAGAGAGACAGTACTGTTACTCTGAGGAGGGTGCATGGGAATGAATTACAGCAGGCTTAAAAAAGATTTATGTTTCTTGCTTTCCCCCTCTTAGGATTTGTTACTCGTCACTTTTTAGAGACTACGGCCCAATCCCATTTCTTCTTTTTACCTCTACCCCTTGTTTTCGAGTGTCACGTTCCAAGGGGTAGTGGCTGAAATCTTGCCCTACGGAATGGGACCCTCAAATAAAAAATAAATAAATAATTTTTAAAAACATTATTGCTTCATTAACAGGCTACTAGCGGTGCTCTGTAGGTGACCTGGACTGACTTCAGTGATAGGAGAGAAGTGAAAAGTTCAGCTACCTGGGCTTTAGTTACATCTAGGGTAACGTATTCAAGAGGGGGTATAAGACAGTTATTCATTATTGCTCCACTAATTCACTGTGACACAAAACTGAAGTCAGTTATTCTTGTTAGAATTTTCCTGTTCCACCTTAAATGGTGCAGCAGTGACATTCTGGCACTTCAGGCTAATTCACAGGGGAAAAGGGCAACATGAACATGAATTACATTTTATTTAATTTGCAGCATAGAGACAATCCTGTTTTAGATAAAAGTAAACCCCAGTCACCAGCGTACAAAGCCCAATTGTTGCTCACTACACTGTTTGACCACATAAACTTCAGTTGTGACTCCTTTGACGAGCTCCACAGTCTCTGTTATTATCTCTGTTGTTCAAAAGAACCACATTATAGAAGTTGAAACCTCCCCCATCACCCCCTGGCGTGCACACGCCTGGTACACAGTACTGATCTGCCGCGCATGAGTCTTTAATTTCCTTGTTTTTTTGTGATGTGTATTGAGTTAATTTCTTACTTTATATGTACCTCCTGCAGCTTCCAAAACAGTCTGTGTTGTATGTCTTTGCCATGCATGAGTTTGTGTGGAATCATGTCTGCAAGTTAATTTTCCCTGGAAGGCTCAGGTGGCTGAGCAGCACTTAGATCATCGGGTCGTTACATCACCATCAGCACTTACTCAACTCGTACTGACGCACTTAAACAAAGCCATCGAACATTCCTGACATTTCCAGGCTCCCCGCCCGCAGCCCACTGCCTGCAAACCAGCCTCATGACTGCACCTTCAGCCATCCTTAGGTGTGGCACAGAATCAGAATCAGGATCACCACCCACTTTAACTGAAACCCCTACAGTATATGTGTACTTACTGACCGCTTTACTTTACTGACCACATCCTGTACGTACTGTACATGTACCTTAAATGTTTTCTTTCCAGGTATGCAGTTACACACGGTAGCCCATCTGTTGCTGCACAATTTGTCAGCCAGCATCTACTCCATTCATCAATGGTCAGTTTCTAAACAAAGGACCACTATGGTCCAGATATTATTTGGGTTGTGGAACATTCACAGCAGTGACACTGACATGGCAGTATGTGTGGTGCTGGTATGACTGGTATGATCAGACACAACGGTTTTGCTGAGGTGTTTACACACGTCTTTGTCAGTGCTAGGTTGACCGTTGCAACCAAAAATCTAACCAAGAGTGGTCAGAAACTGACCATTAAGTAAGGGCTAGAGAAGGTGATTACATACATATATTTCACTAACTCAATCACAATCTCTCAGTCATATGTTTACACTGCAGCTAACAACATGCAAACTGGATTCATGTTTATCATGTTTATTATTTGGAGCAAATGCATGTAAATACAATAAAACAGGAAGCACATTCATAGAGACAAGTCATGGATATACAGGGCAGAGAGATTCATTGGTTTTATACTGAAATCTCAAATTTCAGTATAATGCCATGCAATGCAGTTTTCAAATTGCATAGACTGCAATTTCAATTACAGACTATATTGTCAACAACATTGTCATTGTCATGTCTTAAGCGTGAAAATTTAAGCTAATAACATGGAGCTCATGAACTGCCTGTAGAGGAGTTAGACCCATCAAATGCAACCCATATATTTTGTACATGACAACACAACCACAACTAACTGACAGTCTGGTGCACTGTGTCCTGCATTCAAGCATCCCATCAGAAAAAAGTGGATATTTTTTGCCAACATAGCAGAACTGGACCATAATTTATAGAAAACAATCACAATTTAATTTACAGTCACAATACTGGACAATGCTACTCATAAAAAATGCAATTAGTTACTTTCCCCAAATCGTTCAAACCTAATCATTGGTCAGTGGGTTCCAACTTCTGAGTGTTGCTACATCACCTTTAGGGGCAGCAGTGACTAATGTTTGTTTATTTGAGCCCAAGCTGTTTCTGTCTTCAGTTGGGAGTATTGACAGCCAGGAAGCGGCCAATCAGCCAATTTTGCCACTTTGGGCATTACGTGCATGCAGTGAACAAAAAGACATTTAAATTGTTATATAACATTATTCATAGAGTAAATCACCCTCAGCTAAAATTTCATGATCATAACAGGCCCTAAACACTAACACTGGACATCACTGATTGTGCATCAACAGATGGGCTACAATCAATAACTGTACAGCCTCAACATGGAGCTACAGAGGTAAGCGTTTCCAACAAAGTGGCCAATGATTGCATGTCTACGGATTTGTTTTTAGTTACATCATAACACACAATAGAATCACATAGACATCCGTTCCTAAACAACACATAACCATGCCATAAACATGTCTTGGCAGAAGTCATATGCAGCCATGAGTAATGCAATAATGTCATGTTACCATTAGCATTAATAGTCATATGTTAGGAAAACGCATGTCACATGCTAATTTTTGCTGTCAGTTCATCAAACATTATGACTTATGTCATGACAATTATAAATAATGGTCAAATGAGTACTGGACATAATATTTCACAACAAGTGACACTATATGACGTTTATGGCACAGTCATCTCGATATTATGAAGAAGGGTTCAAATAAAATGCTACCACTTGACTCAGACACCATCTAAGTTGCAATTCAGCGGATTCTGAATTAGTTAAAAAATGAGATCACCATTGGGCTGGGCTCTTTAAGTAGCTATCCTACGTAGAGTCCACGTCAGGGATGCCCAGTCTTATTCTTGTGTACCCCAGTTTTACATCATATGGTGTGAGTCAACCTGATGAACAATCTTGTAGGGTATCGTCATCGGGCTGTGTACAGAAAAAGCCGCAATGCAGCTTTTGAGTTTAGTTGCTTTATCCTAATCAATACGACTAGTGTGGAGCAGCCTGGTGGGAATTCTACATCTCTACACATCTGCCCACTTCAGATTACAGTCAGGGTCAAGGTGCGAACGCTGTGATATTATTAATACTCAAGCACAAAATAAAGCACCATATGACTAACAGAAGTCACACTGAAAATGCATTACAAAGAAAGGTGCTAAAAGCTGACATAAGGGATGTGAAATGGACCTGAAAATGTCACAGGAGAATGGATAAGTATTGTAATTAATGTATGAGCACGGTAATTAAAGCACGACACAGATTTAATTGGCATGTAATTGCCATGGTGGGGAATCAGCAGGGAGAAACTGCTATTGTAGAAGTCATGGCCAAGAGCTACAGCATCTGAATATAAATTGCAACCTGTGCGTACATGGTGTCACCAGAGATGACTACTTGACTCAAGTACTTTATGGTTCAGTCTCTTCTAAATCACAATTCAAAGGAATGTGGAAAAGTAATGAAACCAGTAGCCATTTCTTGCTGTAAGTGGTATAAGGAGTCGCTTAAGGCCGATTCTACTTCTTTTCTTTTCATAAGTATCCTTTGCATCAGTTACAATATCGGTAGGACATCTTGCCACATCTTAAAGCAACAGTGATGATTATTGATAAACACTAAATGATAAGACCACACTTCATTTAACAATTTATGTAACAATACCAGGTGTTTAAAATATCACAAGTGTCCAGCGTAGGGTTCTTCTTTAGCAGCTGTAGCCAGTCAGCAGCCTGTCCATGTTGTCCACCCTTACACAAACACATACAGACATACACACACTAACAGCAGATCATGTAGGAGGAGGAGAGAGTGAAGGACACAACACCTCCACACTTTTATTCCCCACAGCAATAAAAGTGTAACATAAAAATATGCACATGCAGGAATAAAAACAATGTAATATATGTGTAATATATATGTGTAGGGGTGAACAGTGTGGTCATTGAAATTGTGTTATTTTATGTTTTTTTCACAGAAAATGATCAAAGGCCTAGGAATCTGAGGTAGGAATAATAATAAATAGCATTTTTTTTATTTCGGTAAACATTGAAAATAACCACACAAGGGTTCATTTTCCTTAAGTGTCCATTAAATACAAGTTAGTCATTTTTCAGCATCAGAAAAAAACAACAAGAAACAGTGTATACATAATAGAAAAATTACCCAGAAGCCACAAGAACTAAATATAATTTTGTCAGTATTTTGTATGCTTTATAACAGCTTCCATTCTTTTAGGTAGGCCTGCTTTCTGATTTTCAAAAAAAATCTACAGAGATGTGTTTCCACACCTCCAAAGTTCAGTCTTAGAAGCAGAAAGCTTCTCATGAGCCAAGTAAACCCAAACTCATTCAGTGCTGTTGAGGTCTGGACTCTGGAGTGGTTACTCCATTGTTTAGCTTCTCTGTTTGATGTGTCCGTCTCCTTTTCTCAGTGAGGTTCTTCTTGACAGCTACAGATCCTTTCAGACCCACAGCGCTGAGTCGTCTTCTCACAGTGGAAGGACAGACAGAAACACCTGTGGATGTTTTCAGATCTGAAGCAGCTTGATTTTCTCCTCTCTCTCAGAGATTAAAGCTTTAAGTGCTGTTTATCTGATGGGGACAGTTTTGGTGTCTACCAGGTCTTGCATGGCTGTTAAAAGTCCCATTTTGTCAGAATCTTTTAATAATTTTTGGAGCTCCAGTTTTGTAAAGTCCTGTTTTTTTTTACTGATTTTCCAGTGACTTTACCCTACATTTTAACATAATGGCAGTTTTGACATAAAAGTAATTAAATAAAGCATGCTCTCTGTCTTTTGGACAGTACTGTAAATAATGTAAAACAGATAGCTCTTTAAAGATTCTGTTGGCCTCATATATAGTTAATTTCAATGTACACCATAGCATTTATTAAACTCTTGTCCTGATTAAAATGAGTGAGTTTTCAAATTAGCATGATAGTTTTATTTTATTTTTATCTTTTTCAATTTCATTTCTATAATTCCTATCTAAATATATGACTCAGGGTGGGAAGGATCCTCAAAGCATGAAGTTGCTTAAATATTCAGAAACAGCCCATTTTTTCAAAAGCAGATACACTAATGGGACACAAAAACTTCAAGGGTGTCAAAAAGTAGTCCTCTCTAGGGCAACAACTCCAGGTAAACACTAACATTCCAAAAATCAAAAAGGGGAGGAAAGTCAAACACATGGATCACAATTCTTAGGACTTATTTCCCATGTTTGAAGAAAAAGAAATGTATCGCTGCTGTCGGTAAAAAACCTCGTATTTCCAAAATGGTAACTTTACAGCTGAAGGAAAAATCCTACTTTACTTTGAATGTAAGTCAATGGAACCAGACATCTTTCCAAGTCATTTTGGACCATTTCTTTTGGTCCATTCATCATGAAATTCACATACAATGTAAAAACCAACAGCCATTTTCAAATTATGACAAAAGCTGAAAAACAACAATGTACAAATGTACAAATCCTAGGGGAGGCAAGTATTGGACAGTATTCAGTCACTTGGTTTACAGTGTGCAACTTTCGGAAAGTCTTGTTTTTCACCTCACCTACATGACTGCAGCAGTGACCTGTCCACTGAGACACACCTTGCGTAACAGAGTGTTACACAGATCACTTTACTTTTACGCTTCTCTGACGCAAGGAGAGATACTGTTGCAGCAGACGGCAACCCTGGGCGAGAGAAGAATGTTGTCTTTACGTGTGGCTCTAAAACACTAATACATTCTCTATTCTCCACAGAGTCCAAGCCCAGTGGAGCTCCCAGCACACACATGGCTCGCTGTCAGTCCTTGAGGTGGTGTTAATGTGGAAAGTAACCTAAATTACGCCAACGCTCTGAATTGTCCATTGACAGTGGAAGGCATAAGAGGTAGTACTTTTGCGGCACCAGACTGGCAGACGTGCGTAAGAGGCTGTGCTGGTCTCCAGGGGAGGCTGTCCACTGAGATTACTCTCACTTTCCTCTGTCAATGGCACATTACTGCACTTCAGCTTTGTGACCTTCTCCTTCTCTCATATTTGGAGCAAACTGAAAAATATATCACAGTCATGAAAAATATCCTCATGTCTTATATCATAACTGTCTGTCTCTGAAATGCTGACTTACATGAATAACTTATCAACTGATTATGTAACAAGCTTTAACTACAAGGCATTTTGAAAGGTTCACACATGTAAAGGGCAGATACCATAAATAAAATGTAAAAAAAAGTTAGAAAGTTGCAAAGTTTTCACTCCTAGTCTGTCTGATAAAGTTCACAGCAGTTTGGGGTTCTGTGACATTGTATATTTTTCATTTGCTATTGGTTTTCTATTGATTTTACATTGCAAGGCTATCATGCACCAAGTGACACACATGGGTATTCACTGATCTGTGAAAAATCTAGCGAGGTTACAAGCACTCTGTTCCTTTATGTTCTTCTCCATTAGAGGAAAAACACTTTCTTCAACTCAGAGGAAACCAATGCACACAAGGAGAGAATGTGCAAACTCCACACAGAAAGGACCCTGGCCAGGAAATGAAAACTATCCAATCAGATTTTTAAAAATATAGAGTAAAGCAAGCTCTCCCATTGGTTAGAACTTTTAGCTGAACTGAAGGCCTAACATGTCAGATATTTTGCATAATTAGGAACTGAAACTGCAATCCACTAACCATGTTATTATTTTCTAATGGGTATGACCAATTCTGTGACAGCAAAGGTCTCTCTAGGCCAGAGACTGGAAACCCAAACCTTAAGAAGAGCCATTTCATTTAAACAAAAGTCAAACCACCTTCAGAGCCACAATATTTTACACCTATTTTATTAGTTTAACATTTTAACATCCTGGTTGTAAATATGTTTCAGTATGTGGTAATATCCTATAGGCTAAAAAAATAAACATACAAACATATAAACACATTCGGTCTTTTCTCGCATCTTCGGTTTACTTTGGCCTTTTCTCGCATCTTCGGGTTTACTTTGGCCTTTTCTCACATTATTCTACTTTTCCGCAAAAGTAGAATAGTTCCTTAAAAAATGTCTCTCATTGTTTTTGGTGGACATTTTGGTAGTTGACATTTTCTTGTTGCAGATTAAATACATCAGGTCTACAGGTTCAAAGGTTGGTGAATTAACAATTACACATTAATTTCTGCCATTTAAGACCATTTATTGTTTTAACTGTGTTAGAACTGTGTGGGGCGGCACGGTGGCGTGGTGGGCAGCGCTGTCGCCTCACAGCGAGGAGGGCCTGGGTTCGATTCGCCGGCCGGGCGGCCAGGGTCCTCTCTGTGTGGAGTTTGCATGTTCTCCCCGTGTCTGCGTGGGTTTCCTCCGGGTTCTCCGGTTTCCTCCCACAGTCCAAAGACATGCAGTCAGGCCAATTGGACATGCTAAAATTGCCCCTAGGTGTGAGTGACTGTCTGTGTCTGTCTGTCTGCCCTGTGATGGACTGGCGACCTGTCCAGGGTGTATCCTGCCTTCCACCCGAAGACTGCTGGGATAGGCTCCAGCATCCCCCCGCGACCCTGATGGAGAAGCGGCTTAGAAAATGGATGGATGGATGGATAGAACTGTGTGTTGGAATGCTCAATAAATCTTTATCTCAAAACTTTATTTTACTGCAAAAGGAGCATTATTGCATTTTTATCTAAAAATCTAAAGCTGCTCTGGTGTCACATGTTGCCGATCCCTACTCTAGGCTTTCTGGAAGTTCTAGAAACATCACTGACTGAGAATATGCAGTATTCTTTCAGTTTCAGTCAGTTGTTTAGAACCCACTGATAAAAAAATCTCTATGCCAGGACTCTATACTGAAAGACTGTAAAACTGCTACATACAAGGCAAAATATACATTGTCTGTTCAAATAAAATACCAAATAAAACTGTCTTTTACAAGCTCAGGTTTCTCTTCATTCATGCACAAATCTTTTACTAAAGATTTCTGTTGACGAGTTCTTCTTTTTTTTGAATGCTCTGCTATGGCAGAACTGGCGACCTATCCAGGGTGTATCCTGCCTTTCGCCAAACGACAGCTGGGATAGGCTCCAGCCCTGCGACCCAGAAGGAGAAATGGCTTAGAAGATCGCCGGTTTGATCCCCTTGGCCGACAGTATGTGACTGATGTGACCTTAAACAAGGCACCTAACCCCCACTTGCTACCTGGGTGCTGTAGATAGGGCTGCTCACTGCCCCCTGGTGTGTGTGTGTGTGTGTGTGTGTGTGTGTGTGTGTGTGTGTGTGTGTGTGTGTGTGTGTGTGTGTGTGTGTGTGTGTGTATGCAGGTGTTTTACTGCAGTGATGGGTTAAATGAGGAGGTCTAATTCCTCTGTGTGCAAACCTCTTTGAGTTCAATTCAAGCTTCAAATGTGAATGGCATAAAACATCCATGTAAATCACAATTTGTTTAGTTTTATCATAGTACAAATTACAAAAATTACAGAAATGAGCATTATTGTAGAGGTGTTTATCCTTTTTATTTCTTTGCTTTGTCATGTATGACCCTAACGTATGGCCTTGCTCTTATATTCACAGTGAATATAAGAGTCACAGTGCCACTGAAAAGTACATTCTGCGGTCTATGTCTCAAAATCAAACACATTTCTTTGCTTTTAGTTTATTTCTTGTAGACCATTATTAGCAGCAGTCCATACTGCATAAACAACAAAAAACATCTGTGAAGGACGAAATGTTAAAATGACAGGCTTGACATGCTGCTAGGAGAAGACTAGAAGAGGAAGATAGCATGGACTTATGTTGAATCTCCTTGTTTGATGTAGACCACCATAAACATAGATTTCCACGAGCAACAAACTGACCTGGGGCTCACTAAGAAGTGGGCCTAGATCCATGATTTTTGGCCATGGTTCAGTTGTTTGTTGCCATTATGGATACGTTTGCTTGAATGTATTATAACTGGACTGGGCAAAGTTACAAAGAGGACAAATTAATCAAATCAAATACAAAGCTACTGATGACAGAACTACTCACAAACCTGGTGAAGTGCTACAGTAGTTTGGAGCCAAGACTACAAGTAACTTTTAAAATAATAAAAAAAAGGAATACACATTATCTACATATCCACTGAGACAGTGTTTTCCACACCACCACAGACTAAATGGTGGATTTTCTCAGGTCACAGATTATAAAAGTGTCTTCTGGAAACCATTTCTGGCAACAACATTCACAAGAAATTCCATCATCTGTTGTTTCGTCGACTGTGGTGGAAACCACTGTTTCAATGGTTGTTCCAGATTCTCCAATGAATCTCCCAGCTGAGGTCTGGTGTCTGAGGGGGAAATAGCGTAATATTTTTACATCAGTCTCATGCCTAATATATTATTCTGTGAGCATTCATGGACTGTGAGACACTGTTGTCCAAGACACTATTGCCACTGGAACATAAACGTAGGAACTGCTTAAGCAGTGCCATACAAGCCTCAGGAACAGCTCCCAGTTCATTAACATGACAAAAACAAATGTTGCACGATTCTGTGGATGCAGCTTTGTCATTGCAGTACTAGAAACTGATCAGCACTCACTGAGCATTTGTAGCAGCTGTAAACAATGTTCAAAGAGTGTCTGAGAGTAACTAGATGTTGATCATGTTCGCTTTCATATAAAATATGCATCCTTTATTTATGTTTACTTAAGTATATTAAATGTTATCTGCATGTTTTCTGTTTTCCAGACACATGAAATAAATGTGTATTATGTGTATTTATAAGCAATAAAGAAAGCTACAGTACAGTGAATAGCTATTTGGACAGCAATAGTATTTCAATGGTGCATTCACATGAGTTCAGCGATAGCAGACACATGAACAGACCACAGAAAACCACGCTAGTGACCAAAGTTCATGTTTAGTCAGTTGAACAGATCAAAAAAACTCCCCAGAACAGGCGCAGGTATGTCAAATACCAGAAGAGAAAAATACACCAGCATAACCCTCCACAAGACACAGACCATGCGAATGAGTAAATCTCAAGGAAGGCCAGATTACAGTTGTAAGGGCTATTGAAATTAATATACAGAGATACAAAACAATGATTAATCTGTACCAGATTAAAAAAAGAATGCAAGCATAAAAGAAAATGGTGCAATGTGAATCCAGTTTATGTGTGAAACATAAGCATAAGTACTGCCGGCTGCCAAATGTTGGACGAAACTGGATCACTTTCCATTACAGTTACCTAAATTCTATGTATTAACCACGTATCGATGAGGTGTGTGTGTGTGTGTGTGTGTGTGTGTGTGTGTGAGACCAACAGGTTCCTGCTATTCAGTCTGGTATTTTCAGTCTAGGTTTCAATCTGTGAGTACGTCTGTAGTACAAACTCCAGAGTGCTGTGTAATTGCTGCGGTTAACATGATTATCACGTACTAAGTCAATCTAAATACATTACAAAGAAATTAGCAACTTGTCCTAGCTATTAACCTCGTTAACATTCCAGGCTTATTTATACTAGGGCTTATTATTCAGTAACTACAGGGACTTCAGTGTAAACTAATGGAACTTTTCTTAGATTATAGAAGCGTGTAATAAAACTTTGGGGCCATCAGCAGGCCTATGGCCTGGTAAGGGGTAAAGCTGATAAATGGCACCGTCTCTATTTGGAGCAATAACATTAAACAGATACACACTACGTCGGACTGTAGTAAAACTGTAGTTTGTGTACAATCTTTTTACATCTGTTACTTTTTTGGAGGGTAAAAATGATCCAGTACTGTTGAGTTTGTACCTCAGATTTACCCAATTCATACCTAGATATCCAATTAATACCCAATGAAAACTTCACTGGTCATTTCAGTTTAATTTAGCTAGACCGTCTTAAAACTTAACCTCAATTTTACCCCAAATAATTGCCTTATACTTTGGAGGTTGCACCTCATATTTACCTGATTAATATATAGAACTTAAGCAACTGTAAAAGAAAGCATTACCTTTTTACTGACATGACAACAGACAGCAGCAGTAAAATGATTCTGAAGTAAACAGAAGCACCTAAACTGCTCTGAACCAACCAAATGACTCAAAAATCAATGGACAGCACTTCACCTTTCAGTAGGACAATGACCAAAATATAAATATCCTTCTAAAGTAACTGACATTTTTCAGGGTCAGAAAGGTCTTGACTGGCCAAGTCAGTCATCTAACCTGAGCTCAACTAAGCAGAATTACAAACAAAAAATTAGACTGAAGAAAAAACCCACTGAAGCAAGCAGGAACAGAAAATGGCGGCATTAGAAGATACTCACCATCTAGGGATGTCTATGGTGTCTGTGGGATTGGCAATCAGGCACTAATAATACATTTATTTAAGAAAATGCTAATGTGGCCCATTTCTTTTTGTCTCCTGTGTGTCAATACCCAAACTACTAGAGATTGCAGTGGATTACAACAGCCATTCTTTTCAAAGAATGATAATAACTATAACTAGGTCTACCACCAACCACACTGTAAAGTTTGCAGACGACACAACAGTAGTGGGCCTAATCCAGGATGACAACGACCTGCACTACAGAGAGGAGGTGAACCATCTGGTTGACTGGTGTGAAACCAACAACCTGGTCCTGAACGTTGAGAAAACCAAAGAGATCATCGTCGACTTCAGGAGGAGCCAACCCAACCACACGCCACTCTTATCAAGGACACAGCAGTAGAGATAGTCAGCAAAACAAAGTTCCTGGGGTACAGATGACAGACACTTTCACCTGGTCCACCCACACTGAAGCTCTGGTCAAAAGAGCTCAGCAGCGTATACACTTCTTGAGACGGATGACAAGAGCACATCCCCCCGCTCCAATTCTCACCACCTTCTACAGAGGCACTGTGGAGAGCATACTGACCAGCTGCATCTCTGTCTGGGCAGGAGTCTGCAGTGCTTCTGACTGGAAGTCCCTTCAGAGGGTGGTTACGATGGCAGAGAAAATTATTTGGACTTCACTTCCTCCAATACAGGACATTGCAAAAAGTTGCTGTCTGACCAGAGCTAAGAACATAAACAGAGACCCCTCCCACCCCCACCATGGACTGTTCTCACTGCTGGCCTCTGGACGGAGGTTCCAAAGCCTCGAAGCAGAACAGCCAGGTTCAAAAACAGCTTCTTCCCACACGCCATAAGACTGCTGAACTCTAAATAACATGCTGCTTCAAATCTTTATTTTTTTGATTACCTCATACATGGGACCTCCAGTGCAATATACTCATGTACATATACCTATTTAAAAATGATTTATCTGTCAACATACATGTTTACACATGCACTACACTTTGCACTACATTGTACTTTGCACTACATTGTATTACTTGTACTACCGATCTACTCTGAGCCAAGACAATGAAATTTCATTCTTATGCGCACTGTATGGTGTTACTTTGAATGACAAAGTCTGCCTAAGTCTAAGTCTACGTCTAACTAATAACAACTACAAAAACCATTCTGTCAATAATAACTACACAGGCCATTACCTCAGAGTTACATTCTCAATCAGGAGCTGTCTAAACATCACCACTGTACACTATTAGAGAGGTCAGCACAATATATGTTTTATTGGGTGGTGTTTTCTTTGCTGTAAACACCAACTGGGGCTCTAAGAAAGGAAGCTGCAGGCAGTTCTGTGCTGAAATCTCTTTATCGCTGCAAGAGTGACCTCCTCAGGACAAAAGTGGCACCACATCTAATCAGATATCAGCTCTTTCTTTTTTAAAGGAGCAAACAATTAAACATCATCACAAACACTTTTGCAAACCGTCCTACATCGTGGGAACAATGGTCAACATTTTGGTACTCGACTATGTGACTCAACTGACTATGATCTTACTGTAACTCCAATCTTGAAAATCTATACCTGCACCTATAGACTGACATGTTGTACATCTTCTATTCATATCTTGTTTCATCTGGAATGTATATATTAATATTTTATCCCCTGTGTACCCTGCATTTAATTTATCTACCTCGCACTAACTAATTGCATATATGGAAATGTGTACATCTGTATGCATCATAGCTTTTATGTCATAAGCTATATTACTGTTACGGAGAACCCGGAGGAAACCCACCTGCGTAAATGCGATGTGACAATAAATGTGATTTGGTTGGATTTGGGTACCTAAAAGGATGTTAAAACAAGTAGCTGCTTCATCTTTAGAGATCAGCACTGTTTTCCATTAGAAGACAATGACACTGGTCATATAACACCAACACTGCCCAAAAACATTCTCAAAAATACAAGGTCTAAAAACTATGCATCAGCGGAGACTACATACACGCACTGACCCTTACACTGGACAGAATTCATCAGCACTCCGCAGGAGTCTCACACTCCTGCACTTTATATAAAGGTTCGATTAATGTATTTAATCCAAAGGTGAAAAATGCATTTGGCCACATTCTGGCTTAACATTCCTGAAGCTAAGATGACGCTTTCGAAAGCAAAACGCTTATTCATTAGAAGATAGACCACCAATACATCAATACACCAATAAACTGAACTCAGACAGATTTGAGACTTGTCTGTATCTAGAACACCCGTAAATGTTAAAGTGAGTTTTCTGGTTAAAAGAAAGATTTTAACCTCTTACTCTCCGGGTTATATTTTGTTTTTTCCATTTGAATTTAGATGATCATCAGTCGTATGGAGATCTTAAATTCTCACATTTGTTAAATTTCCGCTGGAGCCTTCATTAAACTTTTACCAGCCTGTCCAGGAAAACCACCTAAAACAGGAATTGAATCACAAAATAATAATAATTGGGGAATGATGCCTGAGTCCAAGTTTGTAGACACCTGCTGCGCATCCAGTGTTTCTTCTGAATTCAAGGGTATTATTATGGAGTTTGTCCCCCTTTGCTGAAACAACAGCCTCCAGCCTCTTCTCTTGTCATGGGCTGGAGGTTAGGGAACCAGCCCTGTGACGGGAAGGTTGCCGGTTCAATCCTCTCGGCTGACGGTCCATGACTGAAGTGCCCTTGAGCAAGGCACCTAACCAAGTTGCTCCCCGGGTGCTGTGAATAGAGCTGCCCACCGCTTTGGGCAAGTGTGTTCACTGCCCCCTAATATTTTTGTGTGTGTTCACTACTGTGCATGTATGTGGGTGTTTCACTGCACAGATGGGTTAAATACGGAGGTCTAATTCCACAGTGTGCAAAACACAGTTGGCAAAATGGTTCTAAATTCTAAATTCTAAAAATTCTGGGAAAGTTTTACACTAGATATTGGAACATTGCTGTGAGGATTTGATTGCATTCAGCCACAACAGCATTAGTGAAGACCTGATGTTGGATGATCAGTTCTGGATCACTCCAACTCATCCCAAAGGTACTGGATTTGAGCTCCATCACTCCAGAGAACACAATCCCACTGCTCCACAGCACCTAGCTGACACTTGGCACTAGACATGGTGACCTTAGGCTCATGTGCGGCTGCTCCAGAGCATCTCATTCTATTGGCAACGCTTTTCTACGGGGAAAATATACATGGTATGTGCAACTGAGCGCCTGTGTCAGCAACTGGCGCACCTTAAAATAGCTGAATACACAAATTAGAAGCCCTGTCTGGATATGTTTTGGCCATAGTGAAGGATCATAGCAATTTTGTGCCAGTTTTGTGTCCTCCTTAGGATGTGCATGGCATCACATGAGATCAGGGATCGGCACTTTTCTCTTTCTTCTTTAATTGGCTTTCTCTTATAAACAAACATTCACTCACAAACTCATTTATTTTTCTGTCATCTGAGGAGCTCACAAAACTACAACCTCCTAATAATGGCCCTAAAGACGACACTGCACGCTTTAAAAAGATGGTTCTTCAAGGATGCTTTAGTAAAGGTAACAGTTCCGTTTAGAACCATGAATTCTATATCGAACTGCTTAAGTGGTTCTTGCGGACAAAATGGTTTGATGGTTCTTGTGACGAAACTGGTGACGAAATGGTTCTTCAGAATGACTGTACTGTACACTTAAAAAATGGTTCTTCAAGGGTTCTTTAGTAAAGAAAATGGTTCTGTATAGAACCATGAACACTCAAAAAACCCTTTGCATGGTCAAAGGGTTCAGTGCATCGTGAAAGTTGTTCAGATTGATGGAGAATGTGCTGTAAATGGCACTAAATAGAATCTTTCTGAAAAGGGTTCTTAACAGCATTGAAAAGGTTCTTCTATTGTTATGATGTCAAGCTTGTAACTGTAGAAGACCCCTTTTTGGTGCTATATAGAACCCTTTCAAAACTGTTCTATATAGAACCATAGACGACATGTTCTCCATCAATCTGAAGAGCACTTTCATGATGCAAGGAATCCTTTAGTCATGCAAAGTGTTCTTTGATAGTGTTCATGGTTCTATACAGAACTATTTTCTTTACCCCTGAAGAACCATGTTTTTTAAGAGTGTACAGTCCTGCACAGAATAATTTGGGTAAGATTCTATAATTGTTCTATTGTTACAAGCATGACAATGTAACAGTAGAAGAACCCGGTAGAAGAACTATCTAGAACCATTTTCACCATATACAGCACATTCTCCATTCTGATGAGCCATTTCACCATGGAAAGACCTATTTCATCATAAGGTGGTTCTATATATAACTCAATGTTCTAAACAGAAGCACTGCCTTCACCAAAGAACCCTTGAAGAACCATCCTTTTTAAGTGTGTACGTTCTGAGAGGCCTTTTTGGAATGATGTAGCTCCATCCAATGTTTTTGTGATGAGGTGAAGTGATCTAGAACTAATCACCCAACATTTTTGCTGAATGCAATCAAATCCTCACAGCAATTTTCCATCATCTAGTGCAGAGGTCATTAATAGATGGTCCTATTTTAATTGGCATAACATTTCTAGCCTTTCTGGTACAGCTTTAGGGCTGGAGATTCACAGACAAATCGCATGCGTTGTAACACGTGACACTACTCAGCCAATCAGATCTGCGCATTACGATGAGCACTGAGACTGGAGTGACTGATGAACACACAGGGGAGGGACGAGGCGAGAAACAGCAGTCGGAGAAGAAAGTGAGCCAGATTATTTCACATGTCCTGCTCTGAAAAGTGAAAACTGATAATAAACGTTGTTGAAATATCGCTGAATTGTACTTGACGTTCAGTCGTTGATTGTATAAGATGTTGATATACCTACTAGGCTACTTCAGTAAACAATATATGGCACTGAATCATGATGCAAGTTAGACGAATTTAGACCTTTGCTTGAGGATATTTTCTCTAACTGGACCTTATTGACGTTTAATTAAAGACCCCTGGACTAAAGCGTTCCCATAACAGTAAGGGCAGAGCTGGTTTATGAGGAGCCTGGCCACTACCTATTCCTCCCGTTATATCAAAAACAGGACGGCTAAACAGCAGAGGGCGCCCGCGAGTGAGTTCTCAATGAATGGGAGTAAAAGTTAAAATAGTCTCTAATCACTCACCCAGAACGTTTCCTTCATTTTAGAAAGTAGATGGATGTATTTCACTAAAAAAAAAACAAAGAAAACTCACCGAAATATTTCCTTTTTTCTACAGCAAACGGGCTTTGGGCAGCAGGAGGCGGGCTTTACTGCTAGAGCGGGATGATTGATGGGCGAGCGGAGCAGCTCATTGGCTGTTTGCGCTCACTGACGTCATAAACGTATATAAGGTGCCGTTTTAAACTCCTATAGCTCGAGTTAAAAAGCTCTTAAAATATAACAGCGGTGTTACAATGCTTTATTACATTAATTGTTAAGGAAATTATTCCAGTCGTTTACATTAAAAATGTTTAAGCATTTATAAACTATGATTTTGCTCAAATGCTCCATATCAACCCATTAATTTTGGACTCGCTCGGGAGCGCCCTCTAGCGTTTGAGAAAACCGGAATACATTCTCTGGTATGGGCTGCTCCTGTCTACAAGCATGGCTTTCTGCACTCACTACTAAACGCCCCCTACCGGTACGTTTTGTGAGGGAAAACCACAACAACACTGTTAGTGTGGAGTAGAGCGAAGAGGGGTGCAACTTTTTTTCCTTCGTAGTAAGACCACACTTCGCGAAATCAGAACCTGGGATTTCTAACTGATAAAACTGAGAGGCTGAGCTAAACTGGGTCCTGGAAAAACATGCTGAGCCCAGCAAATGGGGAGTCGCTGAACGTTGTGACAAATTATGTGGAGGAGTATCTGGACCTCGCCGAATCCTTACCGCTGGACCTGCAGAGATGCGTTTCACTGATGAGAGAAATAGACGGAAAATATCAAGGTTGGTTATTAGCTTAATGAAAGCGCACAACAGCGTTAAACCTTACCGAACAGCACTTAACCACTCACTTGTTTGCTAAGTGGATTCGCACGCTTCTTATTCGAATTCTCCCGTTCCACCTTAAATAGTGCAGCAGTTACACTCTGGCGCCTCCATCGCTAGAGTTTAACTGCTTTACTATTTAAGGTGGACCGGGAGAATTCGAGCAAGAAGCTGGCGAATAAGAAACTGATTTCAGGTTCGGTGTAACGCATTCCCTCTTGAAATACATGACATTGATACTTCGGCAGCTTCTCTTGTCTCGTTATATTCTTTTGTGAAAGAATAAAATTTTTAACCGGGTCGTTTTAAGAACGTCAACGCGAGCGAGTCTCAGGCTAATGGGCTAAACAGTTCGTGCGTAACCTTATCGGAGAAATAAACCCCACCACCCTACAACTATAAATGTAAACATTAACTAAATACCTACATAAATGTATAAATATGAACTTAGCCAGCCTAGCGTAACATTTAAAGAGCCTTTATCTAATGCTTTAGCTAAGTGGCTAGCAGGCTAGGGTAGCTACGGTCGGCTAACATAGCTAACGTTAGCTTAGCTTTCAGAGGAACTTATGAGCGTTAGCTTTCGAGCTAGCGTAACGAGTTTAGTTCTCCGAGTGAGCTTTTCAACTTTCTTTCAAAAAACAGTGCGTAATTCAGACACCGAGATGTAAAGGGTGTCGTTCAGAGTGGTTTGGTGTGAAATTGTTCACTTGTAGAGAAACTTGCAGTCTCGGATGTCTTTACAGTGGAAGTGATGGGAACCAGGGGTCGCCATGTCTACAACACAAAATAGCCATTTTATTTACTAACTCGTCCAAAACCGCCAGCGAACATACACGGACCTCCCGAGGTTTTACATGTAATGTGGATGGTGATAAAGTAGTGATAAAATCTGGGCAAATAAGTTTCCTTTGGGGATTAACGCTATTTGCCTTACAGTGCCCTGCATGTGTCCTCCCGCCATAAGTGGTTTGAAATGCCTGGATTAAAATACATTTAAAGACAAAACTTTATCACAAAACTATCCTAAAACAGTGTCTCAGACACGAGGCGGTATATATCTAACCGCTTCGTGTAATGGCTTTCTGTGAGGGAGCTTTTAGAGGCATTGAACTCCCCAAGACGTCTGGTTCCTATAACCACCGCTGTCCATTTATTTTAATCCATTCACTGTAGAGGGGAAAACTTTTTTTTTAAGTTTCATGACTGTTTTACCATTCTTAACATTACACATGAAAACCCAGAAGGCACGTGTACATTTACTGGTGGTTTTGGATAGTAAATAAACTGGCTGTATTTGTGTTGACCCCAGGTTCCCAACACCACCACTGTAAAGAAACCACAGTCTGTAGTTTCTTTACAGTGGACCACCTGAATTATTCAGAATATGTGAAAATGGTTGGTCTTTCCTTTAAACATAACCAACATGTAGATGTGTAAACAGCTGTGTCCTACTTCTCTCTCTCTCTCTCTCTCTCTCTCTCTGAAAGCACATAGGAACCAGATGCAAGTTCCCAAGTAAAACGAACCCAAACAGCTCTGTCTGAAGGGAGAACACAAGGGAATATCAGCCGTTTTATCTGAAGAAATTAATATTGTAGTAATATGGTATCAAGGTTTTTAATGCTACCTACCTGAGGAGATGAACATAAGCATTTAATCGAGAGTTCTGGAGAAAAACATGGCACCTCTTTTTGTACATATTGCTCATAGACTTCTGAAAGATTTCTGAGAAGTAGAAGAGATTTATAAAAGACAGTGATTAGATCTCCTTACGTAAATGTTGTTCACCTGAACCCTGGGTGAGATGAGTCAGAAACAGAAAAGTTGAGTCATCTGTGAAACAGTATTCTGACCAAAGCTGTTGCTTATCAGGAGAGAAACTTCCGAAGTAAGAGAAACTTGCTTTAGTCTGTGTCTGATTCCAGACAGGACTTATTCATGAGTAGGTGAAGTAAACTAGATTAAGAGGTCTTATTTAAAGTACTGCTTTTATAATTAAAAAAATGAGAACCTCATTGTAGAGAGAAACAGATTTAACATATAAAACAAAAGCACCTAAAACTTTAGATCTAAACGTTTTTACTTGTTGTAACTTTACTAGCACCACCTCAGAACTAACATTTGAAGTTCATGGAAGTTAAATCTCATATTGTTCAGCACCCAAACTGTTTTTAAGGTACTGTGTCATTATTTTTGTGAAGTCATTGTTTATACACTCTCTGGCCACTTTATTAGGTTAGGTAACCCTAACCTTAACCTGTTCAGTTGCTTGTTTACATAAATAGCTAATCAGCCAATCACATGGCCGGAACTCAATGCAATTAGACATGTAGAGGTGGTCAAAACGACTTGCTGAAGTGCAGACCGAGCATCAGAACGGGGGAGAAAGGGGATTTAAGTGACTTTGAACATGGCATGGTTGTTGGTGCCAGACGGGCTGGTCTGAGTATTTCAGAAACTGCTGATCTACTGGGATTTTCACGCACAACCATCTCTAGGGTTTACAGAACGGTCCAAAAAAGAGGAAATATCCAGTGAGCGGCCGGTTGTGTGGACGAAAATGCCTTGTTGATGTGAGAGGTCAGAGGAGAATGGGCAGACTGGTTCTAGATGATAGAAAGGCAGCAGGAACTCAAATAACCAACCAAAATCTCTGAGGAACGTTTCCAACACCTTGTTGAAAGTATGGCATGAAGAATTAAGACAGTTCTGAAGGCAAAAGGGGATACAAACTTTTACTAGCAATGTGTACCTAATAAAGTGGCTGGTGAGTGTAAATGAGCTTAATAAACACATTAGTAAACAAGTTCAAGATATAAACAGGTTCCATCAAATCACCAAACTAGTTAATTTTATTTGTTTGCTTTTACCTAATTTTGGGACAGTAATGTGACAAAGACAGGTGTTATGTAAGAAATTTAAGCTTGCAATATCTGCAACCTTGACTGTAGTTATTTGACCACATTGGTTTATTTACCAGTCTTGGTTATAAGTCCAGTTCTTGTAACTTAGCGTTTATATCATAATTAAAAAGTAAATATATTTTTGCTAATTTATCATCTCTACTTTATTCAATTGCTGGTTCCGCAGAGATTCTGAAGGAGCTGAATGACGCTTACGAGAGGCACCGGCAAGAATCGGACCCGGTGATGAGGCGGCGACTCCTGCACTGCATTCAGCGCTCTCTGATCCACGCTCAGGAGCTTGGAGATGAGAAGATCCAGATCGCAGGCCAGATGGTGGAGCTGGTGGAGAACCGCACTCGGCAATTTGAGTGGCAGGTAGAGCTTTTCCAGGCCTGCCAGAGCTCACCTGAGAGCGCCGTGTCCGTGGGCAGCGCTTCATCTGCTGCCATAATGACAGTAAATATGACACCACTGTCCACTCCGTTGCTTTCACTGGGCAAACCAAGCACAGACAAAAAGCGAGACGAGACAACAGGGTCGGTGGATAAGTCTGGTGCAAAACGCTCGCGAAGGCAAAAAAGTGGCTCCGAGAACCGAGAAAACACCAGCTACAACTTGGACCACAGTGAAGACCTTGGAGCAGGAACGCCAAAAGAGAAAAAGCCCAAGACTTCATCTACATCGTCAAAAAAGAAAAAGAGGTCGAAATCCAAGCAGGAGCGAGAGGCATCACCGGCTGACCTGCCCATTGATCCGAATGAGCCCACCTACTGCCTGTGTGAGCAGGTGTCTTATGGAGAGATGATATGCTGCGATAATGACAAATGCCCAATCGAATGGTTTCACTTCTCCTGTGTTGGCCTCCACCATAAGCCCAAAGGGAAGTGGTACTGTCCAAAATGCAGAGGAGAGAATGAGAAGACCATGGACAAAACCCTAGAGAGGTCCAAAAAGGAGAGGGCATACAATAGGTAGTCTCTCACCAGAGCCAGCCTTACCCAGCCTTTTCACTCACCTGTTGATACTCAATATTATCGCAGTAGTGTGGAATAGTCAGTTAAAAATGGACCAGTTACATTGTTCATTCATTATTTGTTTTCTAAGAAAAGTATTAAGGTTCACGCTGTGCACAGGAGCTGTTTAGTCCAGCTGTACTCAGTTGTGCATGAGTATTTTGTTAAAAAGGAGTCCTCTGATATTTTTCAGTCTAATCTCTGTCTGCTGCATCTGTAGCATGCTGTTGGTTTGCCACTGACAGTTATTTCCTTGTATTTAGAGAAAAAGCCTGGGGTCTTCCTTTAAATACAGTCATATGCAAAAGTTTGCGCACCTCTGGTCCAATTAAATTTTGTTAAATTTCTAAGAGGAAAAAAAGTACACATTCTATACAGAGAACCCACGTCTACACATTTTAATGCATTTAATTACTGTTTATTTGCTGATGTAAATGTGGAGCATGTATTAATACTGTGGCACATTTAATATGTAATATTTTCCCTTATATGTTAAATTCAGCAAATAATTAGAAATTGTGCACCAAATTATGTAGATTGCCATATTTTAAATTTATTTGCTGTTAATTTTTACTTGGGGGGGGGAAAATATGTAATTTGACCAGGGGGTGTTTAAAATTCATGTACAACTGTATGTTGCAGGTCAGTGGGTTTTCTGCCCTTTTACAAGCCACAGGGAAACATTAGAAAAACTGTCTGTCATGATCCATGTGCTTCTGACACAGCAGGTAAAGATTAGGCTGGATAACCCTGGAATGTTCCTTTAAGGGTTACATGAGGTCTGTAATATTGCTGGAAGTTCCGTCTCTGTGTCAAATTGATCACTTTCCTACAGCCTGACTTCAAGTCCTGTTATCTGTTCATCTCACAAATCTTATAGCAATACCATATTTTTTTTGTAGACTTTATGTTTCCACCAGTTTTATATGCCTACTTTGCATCTTTTTGTGGCATAATAAAAGTGCAGTTTATCAATTGTGTTCTGTGTTTTTAGCTGTGCATTAATACCAATTAACCAAAACGACATCTTGCAGTCGTGTGTTTATCATGTGCTGTTACCCGGGGATTGTGTTCACTGTTTCCATTTCGGCAGTGAATACAGCGAATTGTATTCTCTGACTAACAGCTTGCGCAGGGGACAGGAAACTGGTGCACTGTGTTCCAGAAGTCTTTTTTTCCATTGTTGTTCATAATAGCGCTCTGTAATTTCAGGGCAAATAAGTTGCTTTATGTATTGAGACTCAGGCTGCGTTGTAGCTCGTCAGTATTTCTCAAATTACTACAGTATTACTTAAAAATTCTGCTAAGAAGGAAACATGGCCCATGCTTATTCAACGTCTCACAGTATGAGCTCTGATCTGGGCTCAGTTTATAGCTTTTATATAACACAAAATAGAATTACAGTTAGAATTATTATAGAACTTTTTATATTCTTAAAACTAAAAACTTTCTTTTCTGGAATTCTGTGAAGTTGCTTTGTGACAACATCTGTTGTAAAAAGCTCTAAACAAATAAATTTGATTTGGTTTGAATTACATAAACTCATTAAACCTGTTTAAGATTTTTTTTTACTTCAAAATTTTTGATAAATGTTTGCCCAAAGTTAAAATTTTATGCTCACTAGTAGGTTGTAGTTGTACAATGATTCTACTCTTTTATGCACAGTCTTGTAGCTCTTGATGCACCTTTTCTTGCCAGGCATGAAGGCCATTATATAGCAATGAAATTTAGTTTAAAAGTTCACATTGAGTCATTCCATCAGTGCCGTTTGGCTATACAATGATTTTTTTTTATTACTTAAATCAGAATGGATATAAAAACATTGGCATACTCAAATATATGTTTCCACTATTACTTAATGTAAATAGTATTAAGTGTAATGTAAATGCAGTAAGTCACCACATAGTGAATGTACATACACTAGGTGGCAGTGAGGACACTTGGCCAGAGTGGTCAGCCCTATCCGCAGTGCCCAGGGAGCAGGTGGGGATTAGTTGCCTTGCTCAAGGGCTCTTCAGTCACGTTCTGTTTGCTCAGGGGATCGAACCAATGACCTTCTGTTCACAAGGCTGGGTCCCTAACCTCTGGCCCACGCAACTTGATGTAAAACATCTATAGGCTTTTATACAAGTTTTGCTCAACTTGTCCACAAAAATATATTGATCTGTAACGTTGACATTTTTAAATTATGGCTCGTCTGATTAATTGGGAGAGATGATACATGTGGTGAGGCTGTGCCATCATAAGACAGTTGGCAGCCTTGCTAATGATAAGGTATATGGGTGTTAATACTGGAATGTTTTTTTAATGGAAAACACTACAAGTCTTCCAGATATTTTTGTTTTTTTATTTTCATTATTTACAAGTGCTGGAAAATGACTGACAACCAGTGCAAAAATCTGTACATATATTCAGTTGAGTTTCTTATATACAAGATTTAATAGGCTCACTATGGGCACAGTCAGGCATTCATGCATGTAACAGCATACAACACCAGAGACTGGGGTTGGTAAAAGAAAGAAAAGTATATGCTGAAAAATAGTTTGATAAGGTTGGCCCAAAGGCATATGACTGAAGATGTGTGTGTGTGATAGTAGAATAAGTGTTACATCAGAATAGAGAACAGAGCGAACTGAAAGTCAGGAGTACTATACACTCTCCACAAACCACACAGGGTTTTCCTCCATCATCTCCTTGGAGCGGTCATGTCACGATGCAGCAATGTTAACAATTCAGGACTGGAACAGACACGTCCACAGTCTTGCACTTGATGTCTGACCCAAAGATTTTCCCCACGAAAGCAAAGAGTAGATAAAACCATGTAGTGTATGCCTGACAGAACATTTAAGGTTTCCGTGATGTGATAATTTACTCAACAGCCCTGTTACTGAGAAACTTTCCTTAAAAGGGTCATACACCAATAGATAGTCAGTTAAAAAATCCTTGTTGAAGCCATTCAGAGTTTATAATGTTTGAAACATTCACAACAGATTCAAAATGAGTCGTGCATGATGGATCATCAATGCAATCAAACAAAAAAAACATGATCCTGTACGGCAAAGTAAGTAAAGTGCATTTAAAAAAAAAAAAAAAAAAGAAACTGACAATCTTCCACCACTGATCACAAAATAGAAACATTAAGTCCAAGTGTGTGGTCAACTGTCTCTCCAGCTCTGCTCAACAATAGCAGACACCCGTTTCTCATATTCACGCTTATTTTCCTGATAGAGCTGAGCTGCCTGGCTGTTTGCAGGGCTGTTGGGATTAGGTTCGTCTAGAAGGGACTGGGGAAACAAAAGATAAGAGAGTTAACATTTAAGAGCGCATGTCAAAAATAAGGAAATGATTTAGTGCTCACAGTGCAAAGAAAAATTCGGACTCACTTTTCCTCATAGACATGACGGATATCCTACCATTCTAAATTACATTCAAGGCTCTGCATGTTCTCAGCCCATCTCTACTATAGTAACAGTTGTGGTAGAAGTAGTAGTAATAATGCTGATAATAAGGTAACTTTCAAATTGATCGAGTTTCAATTAACAGCAAAACTAGTGCAGAATGCATGTTTCCCTTCAGTCATAGATGTACAAAAAAGTTAAGTCGCAAGCAAATTTCTAAACCAAGTCTCAAATAAACCAAATAAATCATATCAGTCTAGACATCAGCTTTAGTCAGCTATTTTAATCTCAAAATATTTGTGATAAAAGCCAAAGAGAATAAAGCAGCTAGATATCAGACTGTGTACAGTGCTATTTTTACTTCAAATTTTGTTTTCAGTATATCCCCCCCCCCCCACAGTCTCTCTGATTGCTGACCTGAATTGATGTCAGGATAGATGAAACATCATATGTTGGACTCCAACGATTCTGAAGAATATCCAGACAAATACTGCCATCTGCATATACTGTGGACAAACAAAAGGGGACAGTAACAGTTCAGCAAAACAGATTCTGAACAAAATCAAGGTAATGCAGTTTTATTTACAAAGGACAACAGTAGTAACATTTTACAATTAATGTTATGTTGACCAATCAAGACTTTAACTAGGGGCCGCCCTATCTATAGTGCAAATATAGTAGTTTTATCTGCTGAACGTACTTCAAAACCTCAAAACCTGTGAAACAATGTCTCAGGAATCAGGCAATGTATTTGTAAATACAGTACATTTGTCAATAAAATCTATCTGGGAGATTTAATGGGCAATAAATACTGATTACTATCACCATCACTGTAAACAATTCTGACCAGAGGGCAAGCTTCTCCAAAACAGCATGGTTCACATTAAACTCTGAATAGCTCTATTTACATCTTGTTGGCTGAACTAAATTTTGAAAATCGATGGAATTTCCCTTTAACTTCAAGCAGAAGTATCTACTATTGAAAAAACAACAAACAGGTTTCAAAATGTATGTGGTTTAAGTCAAGACATATAGTAGACATCCAGTAACACTCAGGCTCTGACCCTAGTTTAGTTCCTTACTAAAACAAAACAGGCCTTTAATAGTTTCTAGCTCAAAAACAAGCGAGATGACCACTCACCATTTGGATGAAACATCTTTGAGACAAATCTCACAGTTGGTGGCTTGTTCGGGTATTCTTCTGTAAACTCAACTGTTAGCTTGAACGTACCTATTGATGGTTTAAATACAGAGTTATATGTAGTTTGCCCGGGTAAGTATTTAAACTATGAAAATGAGTACCGTATATGCAGTGCTTACCATCTTCAAAAGGTGTACCCTCTGGGCTGTTTACAGGGGAAAAGAATGTACAGAAAGAAGTGATTACTTGAAGTAGAAAGATTTAGTCATAAGCAGGAACCAAATATTTAGGCCAAATGTAATTGGGACACATAGGTGTCACCACCCTACCAGGATTACCCCGATATTATATTACAACACAAATCAACACTGAATTCATCAAATTAAGTTTAAAAAATGGTTTAAATGACTATTTTCTTTGATTCTATCAATCATTTAGGCTCTCAAGCGCTCTGTAAGAACAACAGCTGTGCCTTGCTTACCCAAAAATGACTGCATTCCAGATCATGATGTTGTTCTCTGATGGGGCACCACTGACCCCAGCTGGTGGATCCTCCTGAAGCCTGGGGGGCAGAAAGAACATGAACTCATGACACACAACAGATAACACAAAGCCAACAATCACCAGAGAAGACCACTCACTCTGTTGAAATGCACCGCCTCACAAAGTCCTCGTTTTAGGTTTACGTCTAGTTTACTTCCATTTCAACACAGACAGTACAAAAAATGAAAATATATCAAGGAAGGTTGCTGGCAGTCTCTTTTACTGACTCTCTTAAAAAAGATACGTTATTCAGATTGATGGACGTTGTGTTGTATGTGGTTCTATATAGACACTTTTTAAAAATGGTCATGCGTAGCTCCAACAAGGGTTAACCTACTGTTACAAGCTTGACATCTTAAGTACAGATGAAACTGGTATATAGAACCATTTTCAATAATGTTCTATACAGAAAATCGTCTACACAACACATTCTCCATCAATCTGAAGCACGATTTCATCATGCAGAGAGCCATTCAGAACTCATGGTTCTAAATAAAACCCCTCCAATCACTAAAGAGCCCATGAAGAACCACCTTTTTTAACAGTGTAATGTTATTTTTGCTCTGCTAATACACCTTGGCGACCCAGACAGCGTACTTCACCCTATCTATGTTCAGCTAACGGGACTTCAGGCCGCTTTGGCCGGTAAGGTATCCAGGGCTAAGTTTAGCTAGACAGCGACTTTCCTGACCATAAAGCGCCTAAAAAACACCCAACATAACACCATGGTATATATGTATAACCTACAGGAGGAAGGAAACGCTATCAGCACTTGATCAACATTTTCAGTGAGACATCGAGCAGTAAGAAATTTTAGCCACCCAGCAACCTAAATGTGAACTAGCTAACGCTAGCGTAGTTAGGTTAACTAACCTGTGTAGTCAGGTAAGCTAAGCTAACTGTACTGATACTGCTACTAAATTATAAACATTCCGTCCTACGTGATCACTGTTTTATACAATAAACTGTTTTCTTGACCTGTAAAACGATTCTCGCTACTGAGGACTCAACAATACTCAAAACTGAAATCAGCTCCTTGTTCGAATTTCCCCGTTCCACCTTAAATGACGCGACAGCTACATTATACCCGCTGTACCATTTAAGGTGGAACGATCAAATTCGAAGAGAACCCTGGCGAATACGAAGCGAAGTTCAGTCTCGTCGTTCGTATGAATTTAGGAGTAAATTTCTTAAGAGGTCCGAGTGAAATACCGATATTTCAGCATTATCGAAGCGTAAAAATACGACGGAATCTACGGGAAAGTCAACAGGAGCCAAGCGAACGGAACGGAACCGAACGCCGGTTAACTGGCGACAGCCCGGCTAGCTTACGCAGCGTTAGCCAGCTAACTTACCCACGAAGAACACGTCAAATGATGTTACTCACCTTTTAAAATCTCTCATAAGTCGTCTTCGAGCAGGGGTTGACATTGTTAGTTAGCTATCTAGGTTAACAAATAGATATTTACACCGTATTGT
Source organism: Pygocentrus nattereri (assembly GCF_015220715.1). Lineage (NCBI taxonomy): Eukaryota > Metazoa > Chordata > Actinopteri > Characiformes > Serrasalmidae > Pygocentrus > Pygocentrus nattereri. The sequence continues at coordinate 12,088,212 of NC_051216.1, read as the reverse complement.
ACGCCGAAGCGACCGGCAAACTGCGGTAAACTAACACAGCTACAGCCCGGCTAACCTAGTGACTACACGGAACTCATCAAGGAGTCACAGCCCGTACCATGTCGAAAAGATGGGGGGGGAGACGGGGATGTTGACGCTACATCGATATTTGACAGTTGAAATAATATTTGTTGTATTTAATTACCGTTTTACTAAACTCATCACAACACATTGTTACTGTTTGAACGTAAATGTGGTTGAAAAATACGACTGTTTGAACATAACCACCACACAACCCCCACACAACTTACCTAGTTGGTAAGGTCTGTACCGGAGGAGCAGCGATGACGTTGTGTTGCTGTTTGCGGCGGTGCGGGGAGGCCGGGGCAGTGCGGAGGTAGATAGATGGCAGTGGGGCAGTGCAGACGTAGATGGCAGTGGGGCAGTACGGAGGTAGATGGTAGTGGGGTAGTGCGGAGGTAGATGGCAGTGGGGCAGTACGGAGGTAGATAGATGGCAGTGGGGCAGTGCAGAGGTAGATAGATGGCAGTGGGGCAGTGCAGACGTAGATGGCAGTGGGGCAGTACGGAGGTAGATGGTAGTGGGGTAGTGCGGAGGTAGATGGCAGTGGGGCAGTACGGAGGTAGATAGATGGCAGTGGGGCAGTGCGGAGGTAGATAGATGGCAGTGGGGCAGTGCGGAGGTAGATGGTAGTGGGGCAGTGCAGAGGTAGATGGCAGTAGGGCAGTGCAGAGGTAGATGGCAGTGGGGCAGTGCGGAGGTAGATAGATGGCAGTGGGGCAGTGCGGAGGTAGAAGGTAGTGAGGCAGTGCAGAGGTAGATAGATGGCAGTGGGGCAGTGCAGAGGTAGATAGATGGCAGTGGGGCAGTGCAGAGGTAGATGGTAGTGGGGCAGTGCAGAGGTAGATAGATGGCAGTGGGGCAGTGCGGAGGTAGATAGATGGCAGTGGGGCAGTGTGGAGGCAGATGGTAGTGGGGCAGTGCAGAGGTAGATAGATGGCAGTGGGGCAGTGTGGAGGTAGATGGTAGTGGGGCAGTACGGAGGTAGATAGATGGCAGTGGGGCAGTGCGGAGGTAGATGGTAGTGGGGCAGTGCAGAGGTAGATGGCAGTGTGGAGGTAGATGGCAGTAGGGCAGTGCAGAGGTAGATGGCAGTGGGGCAGTGCAGAGGTAGATAGATGGCAGTGGGGCAGTGCGGAGGTAGATAGATGGCAGTGGGGCAGTGCGGAGGTAGAAGGTAGTGAGGCAGTGCAGAGGTAGATAGATGGCAGTGGGGCAGTGCAGAGGTAGATGGTAGTGGGGCAGTGCAGAGGTAGATAGATGGCAGTGGGGCAGTGCGGAGGTAGATAGATGGCAGTGGGGCAGTGTGGAGGCAGATGGTAGTGGGGCAGTGCAGAGGTAGATAGATGGCAGTGGGGCAGTGTGGAGGTAGATGGTAGTGGGGCAGTGCAGAGGTAGATAGATGGCAGTGGGGCAGTGTGGAGGTAGATGGTAGTGGGGCAGTGCAGAGGTAGATAGATGGCAGTGGGGCAGTGTGGAGGTAGATGGTAGTGGGGCAGTGCAGAGGTAGAGAGATGGCAGTGGGGCAGTGCAGACGTAGATGGCAGTGGGGCAGTGCGGATGTAGTGGAGGCAGTGGCAGTAGTCGTCTTTCTACTATGATTTGTGGTCAGTCTTGCCCTCGGTTTGCGTTACAGATCTGCTGCTGGTGCACAGAAAGCTGTTTTAGCTTTGAATCCTCAATATTTTACATAAGAAATGCGCTGAAAACAAGTGCACATTTTATTAGAACTGGTAATATGCGCCATTTGAAGTGTAACTGGTCTATTTCTAACCTGTCGAGACGTTTTAAAGGCAAGGCGAGTTTATATAGCACCTTTCACCCTGAAATATATATATATAGTGTTTTATAGGTGGTGGTGGAGGGAAGGACACTGTCAAGTCCACACTGAGAAAGTCCAGGTGAATAGTTTTATTTAGACAGAGAACAGATTACAGGGCACAAATGAGTAGATCACACTGCACCAGTTCATAGTTTGCGTCCAGATTAGAATCCGTTGAGGAGCCAAATGGTATCACAAACCAAACAGAAGCAAAAAGCTCCTGATACATGAAGCAAGTCTCTCAGATAAAAGGACACACTTGACCAGACCCTAACAGACTGACGTTTAAGGGACAAAAGGGAACTTCCTCACCTTTTGGTTTGTATTAACTTTTTTTCAGCAGGGAAAACTGAGATTAATAGGGAATATTTACTGTGTAGGGAACTCCTTAATAACCTCCTAATTAAAGGCATGAGATATCAAACTGATCACTCTGGCTTCTTAAGACCCATGAAAGAGATGCAGGGTGCTGTAGAAAGTGTAGTCATACTGCTCCTCAACACTAATTGACTTCCGGTGCTCTATCTGACTGCTGACGTCCTCAATGTTCTCAGCTGTGTCTCCAAAGCCATTTTGGTGGTTGAAGTGAAAACCGTTGCCAACGTTGCCACAGTGCAAGGGGAAGCCCATCCCAGCTTCTGGCACGAAGGCCGTGTTCCCATTCTCACTCTCTTGGATTTTTCCAGACTGGTGGGGCATGTTAAAAGTGTTTCCTGGCATTGGAGAGAAGAAATCAACCTTAAGGACATTAAAGATTGACAGATTTTATTCTTGCTGAAAGCAAGTTTTGTTTTGCACAATAATTTCCAATGAATCTCCTTTTTATCTCATATGAATTTTTTTTTTCTTCCCGTATTAGAGGTTTTTAAGCGTCAGGGTGGATAGTCATGGTGATAGTCTGTCAATAGATTACGAAACTGCCTTATATAACACGCTCATATAAGAACCATTTGATAGAAGCGGGCAAAGTCCTGATTCTTGTAGTGATAACTTGGTACATTGGTACACTCAGAGGAAAAAAATCAGCACACTGCCCTACATTTACCAAACATTAACCTCAAAGCAAGTCAGGTCATGACATCAACAGACCACCGATCTGCTTTCACTATCAGGAACTGATGACTGATACTGAGAAAATGAGACATGAACAACTGTAGCAGGATGTTAAGTTGGCTTTCTGTTTACGTTCTAAAAATTCTTCTAAAGCACTGAGAGAAACCCCTTCCTAAATCACCCCCATATTGTTTTTTCCCCCAAAAAATAAAACCCAAACTGCCCTTCTGCATGTCCACCACCAGAGGGCCAGTTACAATCCCCTAAACACCTAGAACAAAAATCACTGGCAAGCATAAAAACAAGCACACATTTCAGCCACCGGGCCAATAATTACATGATAAGACATTTAATGGGCATTAAAATATATCAATACTAAGCACCTTGCTACAAGGTTTAGACACAAACCTTGTAATCCAAATGTCTTACATTTGATCTCTCCCAGCAGCCAGTTCAGTTTAGAAAACCAAATGACACCCATTTTAATTCGCGTGCCAAGATCTGGGCTCAGGTGCCGTGTATTATTAGTGTATAGCCAAGAAAACATTACATATAGTTTCTTGCAATTGAGATTCCTTTTATTATGGTATTATGGCAAAAGGAATGCTTTAATAAACTCTACAGAATATCTGAGTCAGCTTTATTTGATTGAATGACCAAAAGTTATAAGGAAAAAAAAACAAAAGTAAATACAGGCTACATACCAAATTCAACACAACCTTTCCACCTCAGAGTCACAAGGATACAGCAAGCCTCAAAACAAACACAAAGAAACTTCCAGAACTCCCACAGAAAAGTACAAAGCTACAGATTGCTTGTCAAAGACACTGAGGGGGAAAAAAAAAAAAAAAAAATCAGCTTAAATAGCACCTAGCAGTTACTATGAACACACAGAAAAGCTGCACAGAGAAGTTTCAAACATACATCGCATACATTCATGTAGAGTACAGATATGCTTTGGCATTATACAATTCAAGGTAAAAACAAATGAAAGAAAACAATAAGAATACAAACAGTTCATGGAGGATTCACACAGTGCCAATTTCTAGAGCTGGAAAAAATTCCCTTCTTTGTCTATCAAGGCAAGGAAAAACAGATTCCACTCTCAGGTCAGTGGAGAACAGAGTCAACCAGAGTTCAACCAAATCCTCAGGCAAATCGCCCACAGGGCGGAGACGGCGCCGAATAAACACTACAGTCAGATCACAGACAAATTCAGCATGGACTTAAAAAGAACGTCTGGGCATCAGCACTGCTGTTAAACATGACAAACCCTTTCAAACAGATCTCACCAGTAAACGCTAATATTCTCAGATGGTACAATTAAAATTACACACTGATTTAGGGAACTTATTGTGCAAAACAAAAGAACGCTAATATATGAAGTTGGAATGGTTCAAGCAGTGCAAAAAAAAAAGATTTCCTTTTCCATTTTCAGACACGGGAACGATACGGCAAAATCTCAAAGTATACGCCTGTACATAACTGTTAATCTAAAGCTGTGTATATACAGTTTTAAAAAATAAAAAAGGAGGATGGTTTACTGTGAACAAACCCTTTTTCAGGTCAGCCTTTCAGTTATATACTCTTTCAAACTCTCGCACACAAACACAAAGGCCACTACAGGTAAGCATAGGAGTTAGTGCAGCGACAGGGAATTTGCATGGAAGCCACTGTGAAGATCTCCAGCTCTTTTGGGGCCGGAGAGGAGGAGCTCTCCATTCTGCAGCCCTGCTCCTGCTCTATTAGGGTGGGTGTGGCACTGGAGCCCAAAGGAAGCGATCCGTTTAAGGATCCGTTCCCACCTGTGGTGCTTGGTGCAGGACCAAACTCCATGTGCATGGTCTCCATCAGGTCCTCTCCACCAGAGCCATTCATCCCATTCATCATTTTCATTTGAACCTCCAGATCTGCAATTATACATAAGAGAATATGAAATGCATAGTGGCCATACAGTGAGAAAATCTATTCTAGCTCTCAAAATATAAGAGATCGTATTAAATGCAAGTTCTGGATGAGCAGATACACTCATGGATAGACAAAGAACGCCTATGGATAATTTGAACTGTGCTTAAAAGGGACACTCTGGACAAAAGGAAATCACTATTTTTTGAAAACTTCCTTATGTGCATCCTACAGCAGTGCTCTAGAGAGATTTCATAGTTTAGAGACTAAAAGGTGGGAGAATTCTTTGGGGTGGATTTTTGGAGGCAGACCAATTTGAACTTTGTTTTTATTAGTTAGGAAACGGAAAATCTTATTGGTATGTGTGTGGTAACTGTCATTACAATGGACAGAATGGATCAACATTAGCCGCAAGGTATCCATACGGCTGTCTAAATACCTTCTCAGTTTGGCTTTTTTCCCGTCTGGTTGAAAGGGCTAACACTGTTTCTCAAGTATCTACTTCAAACTGAATAATGAATCTGTTTTCTTTACAATTTTGTTTGACAGCAGTATAAGAGTTAAATCAATGCTGTCTTGGTTGTGTCATTAGGTTGTATAACCAGACTGTCGATCAGTGGTGAGATAAGCAGTCAGGATTGGCTCCACCACAGGGATACCCAGTAGTTATATATTGTACTTATGTAATGTATGTTAGGTATTGTAATAAAAGAACATTGGAAAAATAAAAAACAAATAAAAAGGATATGATGTGCTACAGAACTGTTCCCCTTTAAATACAGCTTTAAGATTGGTGATGAGATTCTGAAAAGACGACATTTTATTTAGTAGTACAAGAGCTTTTGACATTTGAGAATTAAAAACTCTGATATATCAGCTGATATTTTTTCCTTCTTCTGCAGAAGTACATAAAGATTTTCCCCAACATTTGTTTTATGAGTGGTTACCTGCTATACTCTCAGAAACGTATGAAACGGTCATTAGGGCAGTTCACCTCTGGTCACTGGTTACAACTCAGTTTCTCTGGTCAGGAAACATAACTATCATAATCAACTGAAATTATATTTTCTAAGTTGTACTGACTCCACGCACCCCATCTCGTCTCCATGCTTTTATTTTGTGTCATTTTAAAACATTAGGTTATGTAAAATATGTATTATTCCACTGTGAAAACTTATTTAAGGTACACAACTGGACCTTAAAACCACTGTTGTACCTTTGAGGAAACATTGTTTGCACCTTGAAGAACGAAAAGTGTACCTGCACAGAACCTTTACTTCTAACAGTGCAGAACTGCCAAAATAAATAAATCTACAAAGTTTATCACCAGAGTAGCCTGCACCACTCAACTACAATAACATTAAACATAGGGTAATTGTGATGTTTGTCTGACATTGCCATGTTACTGCATCAAATGCAGGCATGGCTGACATGAATGGTACCAGGCTTATTTAGGCTGAGAGAAGTGATGGGGATATTTGTATTTAAGTACAGCATTTCATTTGACACTTCTAAGCTTACCATGAATACAGATTATCCCCGTCGTGGGGTACTCTTCTCTGCTTTGTGTGATTTGTGGCGTTCTAAACATGCGTGTTGTCAAAGGAGAAGTTGCAGAGCACCCTCTATTGGACAAACCATGCAACAACATGGCCGAAGCACCTGTCTTCCACCTGTCCTTTTTTTAATTTTATTTATTTATATATATATATATATATATATATATATATAAAAATTTTTTTTTTCTCTCCATGTAACTTGTATCTGAAACTAGCTCATATCAGCCAATAACATCGGCGTGCTGATTTATCAGTTGGGCTGTAATTAGTATCTTATAATTCATGTGTCTCAACCTACCACTGGTTCTGGCCTTTTTATAGTGACTGGGCTCAATGCACTCAAGAGACCTCTTTCTACTGGGCGCCCCGTTAAGGAAGTTCCGTCCCTGGCTTAATTGGTGGCCCCCGTTGAGCAACCCTGGTGAGTTATTGGTGGAGAAGCCATTAAATTGGCTGAGCTGCTGGTTCTGCGCGTTGGACAACAGTTGGGCGCACTCTTGGAAGCCCTGGGCATGGGCCAGGTCAGCTGCAGTCAGTCCACTAGCGTTTCTCAAGCTGCGCAACGATAAAATGAGAATGTTAGCATTCTTGGTCTACTGTAAAATTGACCCACCCACACACATCTATAAACACACATACACACAGTTCCTTTCTGCCTTTCTTAACCTGGTAATAACAAATAATTTGACATCAGCATAGTTATTAAAAAATAAATAAATAAATAAAAAACCAAAAGACATTTGTTGTTCTGAAAAAGTTTTGACTGCAACAGAAATATGAGACCTTTAGAACATGCACTTAATCTGCCAGAAACCAGATATGACTCAGGAATAAAGAAAGCTGAATAAGACATAACCTTGAAGCAAGAATGGTATTTTTAGATAAAGATGAATTGGGTTTTTGGCCGTTCTGTAAATAATCCACTGAAAATGAGCCTTTTTAGTCCATGTCCATTCAGTCTGAAAGTTGTTGGCTGGGTCTTAAACCCCACTCATGAATTTGTCACTGAAGCTTATATAAGAAAGAAAGAAAGAAAAAAAGCTGAAGAAAATTCCAGTGACAAAAAATATCAGAATATCAAAGAAGAAGAGTGAGACACAGTGGTAGAATTCCAGAGGGCAGTACCTTGGTTCAAGAATAAATGGGAAAGCTGCATTAGGTGCTTCCTGAAGAACAAAACTTTAATTCAAGGGTGCAGCACAGAAAGAACATTTTCTGGAGGAAGATTTCAGCAATGAAGGGTTTGACTCTCTTCTGTAAAATATTACAAGGTTGATTTGGTGTCACTTCTGGTTGTGAGCAAAAGTAAGAAAGAACGTATTTCGGAAAAGGTTTTCAATTGAGAGACAATAACTTGGATGTGATGACAATGACAGAAGCTTCTGATAACACAGAGCAAGTAAGAACAGCATCGCAACTGACAAAGAAATGACATTCTCTCAACTTGGTGAAAAGATCAATCAGATAATCAATCACTTCGGTACACAATTCTTCTGTAAAACTTAATAAAAAGAAGTTACTGTGAAGAAATATGGAGGGTCCAAACCAGGAAAGCGTCTTTACAAATCAGCAGCAACCAACCAGTAATTATTTACTGTATGAAGTCTGGAAGAAGCAATGTGTGACATTTCTAGGACAAGAACATGAGAACATACATGGTTCAGGCTTGTACATGACAACAGTCATATTCTATTGCAGTCATGGAAAACAAAATAAGAATACATGGATGAACAAACAGTAAAATAAGGGTTATAGTACAGTTAATGAATTTACCCCAAGATACTGGCCATTTCCCCAATTCCCATCCTAAATGCAGCCAAAAGCCACAAAATGTCACCACAGGTAGCGCATCACAGTTGAACAACTCCTTACAACTACTTACAAATTTAGCTGACTGATGACTGCTGGGATAGGCTCGATGGATGGATGGTGTAAAAACAAAAAGTTTTAGAGAAAATATTTGTTAATTTTTCCTTTGGACAATTAACATACATCCAATTTAATAACTTTAAGGTTGCTTTTAATTGAGAACTTTTTATTCCCATTATTATGTTGTAGATACTCGGTCACTGAAGCCTGGGATAAACAGAATGGAATAAATAGAAATGCAGAAGATCCTGGATCTATTCTCAAGCTTTTCAGATCAAAAGTACTGATTTACCATTAGCAGCCCCATCCATACAACCGTTTTCACTGTGGCAGAAAATCAAATCAGCTCTTGCTCTGAACAGCAGGTTAAACGGGGGTCCTCTCAAATGTACTCATAAATGAATAAAAGCACAAGTGCTCATTTAAGAAATGCTGAACATTCATATTCTGGATGCCAGAGGACAACAGTTCAGCACTTGTTTTTCCATAACTCTGCATCACTGATTCAGTGGCCAAATACGTTCCAGGAGAGAAACAACAGATTCATTGTGAAAGAATGTGGTTATGATGCCTACGTGTCAAGAATTCGGCATTTAGAGTGAGTTGGTGGTGCATGTGGACACTTTCTATGTCGAAGCTTTTCCAGGCACTGAAGAGCTGACTATTCACTATTATTAAGTCTCATGTTATTAGATTAACATTTACTTACGCATCAACCTAGAAGTGCTGCGGAAATTAGTGTTTATCCTCATCTAACGCTCTGAATTCAATTAATGGGGGCTTAGCTAATTAGCTCATCATCGGAATTAGGTGTGTTTAAAGAGGCAGTCTGACATCTGCAGTGTTTTGGCCCACAAGGACTGGAGCGTGACAAAATAACTTACTGACATCACTTCTTTATATGATACTGCTCAACTGTGAAGCCCAACCAGTAAATGACGACCATTAGACGGCTATTCCTCCAGCTCAAATTGGAAGAGTTTGCTCATTCATGAATTCATCATCAAAATACACTGTAAACCTTCATAAAATACCTGACTTGCTAGTTCAGTGAGAGACACACACACACTTACACACATTCATTCACATACATAAATGCATTTCCAAATTAAATATATAAAACAAAATGTTATGTTGAATGAAACGTAAAAATTCAAAAACTTTGTTCACTTGAACAGACCTTCCCCCCTCAATTCCTACCCAAAATCTGATGAGAGAAAAAAAAAAAAAGACGAATGCTTCCAAGCAGCTCAGTTAACGAGAGTAGAGGCGGACTGAGAAAACAGGTCTGTTTTAAATGATTGGCAGTCAGCAAGGAGGTGGGTCTCAGACTGAAATCAAACTTAGATGCAAGAAATCTGAAGTCATATGAGGACAAATGTGGACATTGTGAAAAGAAAAGACATTAACAAGCTGTGACTTGTCAAATGGATTTTAAAACGCCAGTAGGTGCAGTGCAAGATGTGTTTGTTATTCAGCCTCTAGGTCATAGATTTGGTTCATTTTTTACTCATATAATTTGTCTTCCCATGTAGCTTACCAAAATGCAAATGATCACAGTGAACAAATTTAAAATTTAATCTACTGCTAATTTCAACTCAGATGGTTAAGAATGCCAATGTTAGAATATTTACATTAAACATTCTCTATAGTAATTCTAAACAGTGTTTCTCTATAGAGCTCATATGATCACGACACCTCCATGTGAACTCATCTGAGTGAACAGTCTTGATAACAGACTGCTCAGCTGTCTATCGGTTACAGTAGCACTTCCTTGTGCCTTAATGGACTTAGTCCTCTGTAGAGTGGCCTAGTTTTATGACAGCATAAGCAAACAGTACTTTAAATGCAATAATCTGAAATAGAAATCAGAATTTTGAACTAGTTAAATTTGAAATTGCAACACCTTTACTGAATGATATTCTTCATAAGCAATTCTATATTACAGACTAATTATTATTCTACATGATCTAAACATTCTGCACAGCCGAACACAATTAGATTCACAATTTTATTTATATAGTACACAGGCTAAAATTATTATTTTTACATCAAATTACTTTTCAAAAAGTTTAAAGAGGTCATCAGCAAAGATTGTGCGTCATCTTGCACATGCACATACGTAAAAAGGCATTACACCAATTTGGCTCTTTTTGTCACACATTGTCCTCAAATGTGGATTATTCTGAATTCTGAACGATTTCTGGCACTATTTTGATTTCAGTTTCTTAACTGTAAACTGTGTTTAAGCATTTATACTATTTTCAATATTTTTTGTTCCAATTCGGTATCCGAATGAAAACAACTGCTTAAAATAAAATGCAACATTTCAATTTTCTATATTGTTTGAATGTAGATTCTGAGTCATTAGTAAAGTAAATTTGATTCCTAACACTTGTTAAAATAACAACTGAGAGGCACTTTTACAGATGTCACTTAAATATTGTTACTACCAACAAAGGAAACTATACTGGTACTTTTTAATGTTAATAATGATCAACATTTATTTGATACTAATCTAACATAAATCTAATGGACATTTGTAGGTTGTTTTAATATGCAAGTAGTTTTTGGCTATTTAATCTATGTAGTCAGATGGAACTAACTAAATGGCTTCTGCTTTTTTGTATGTACATTTTCCTTATATTCTAGTATTTTCTCGGTAAACCTGTGCCATTCTCTGGAAGTGTGCTTTTCTTTCATCCTTTAAATCTATAATGCTCAAGTGTAAATCTCAAAACTTAAAAGTTAAGATCTTCCTTTTTATTAAGTGTTATTCTTTTAATGTTTTACTGTACAATATTTTTCATAACCTATGCATTTCATTTAATCACTTTACTGCAATCTAAAAGTAAATCAAAAGCCTATATTTGCCTTAAACTTTCATTGTTATTAGTAGTAGAATTAGTAGTAGTAATATTTTAATAGATAAGTATGTAAAGATGATTCTTCTGTGTCCTGCTTAATTTCTGGCAGTTCTATGCCCTGGTGGTATCTGAAAAATGAGATGAAAGACTGAATTTTATATTACTTTGTTGTGGTTTCAGTGCAAAAAAAAAAAAAAAGTTTTGTAGTGGTGATCCATCAGCATGTTTGGTATATTTTCCTACATTTCCTGTGTTTTAGAAAATAAAAACGCTATCCCATATTTGTGGATCATATTTGTAGTATGCATCATTTACATGAGATTGTAGATACAGCCATGGTCCACAGGACATCATTTAGATCAACACAGCAATAAATATACACATTTGCAAGTTTAAAGTCATAAAACTCACAGATTTGCAGTGATGATTACACTGATGTCCAGGAGCCATTTTTACTTGGACAACAGTTATGGAGACATAAGCATCCATACATACCTAAAGATTACTAAACAACAGTTTCAAACGAGACCCACAAAGCTCCTAGCCCTTTTACAGTATTCATTCACTGTTCACTGTCTACAGTGAAATCCATTTAAGCCAATCAATTCCGTATGTATTCATTGATCTATATAAACAATTTGGTTAGATGGAGGCATTCGTTTTTGTTTCCTTCTCTCCTAATATGCTTTGCTTCACTATGCTGGGTACACAAACTCCCTGCCATGTTTGTCTCAGCCTAACACATAACCTCTTGAACGTCATGTTTTACTCATGCTTATTCTGAACGTGACAAGCGGAAACTGATTAGACCTGTCCTACACATAAGAGTCCTATGGTTAGTTTACAAAGAAACAAAATAAAAGTTAAAGTTAACAAAAAACAGTCTTGACTTAAGGGCATAATTTAGCAAAGCATGCAGGTCTAAAAAATTTAAATCAATAAATAAATAAAAAACAACTACATCTAAATTGAAAAGCCTTCCCTTTTGAAACTTCTCTACGTACAAAACTTCCTATCAGTAAAACCAATCACCGCAAGAAATACCTCAACAGTTTGCCAGTGTGTTGATACTGAAGGGAGCGATAGTGAGAACACTCCTAATGCCACAACAGTGCAGTTTCGTTGAGGGAACTTGGAGTGAGTCAGCAGTGTCTATTTGGAATGCTCTCCCCCTTTTCTAGGATTACTTGAAAAAGTCAAGTCATTTCGAATTCAATGGCTGCAAAAACATTGAGACGTGTAGATTTTTGCTAAAAAATTTTGCAGCAACAGTTAACAGAATAAGATTAGTTGAATCTGCAGGGTTTCTTTTGTAATTGCGTCACTTTCATAAGGATAAAGGTGACAGGGTTAATAAAACAACATGTTCTATCATTATATCATGAATAATAACTCTGCAGATGACATTTTTAAAAAAAAAAAAAACAAAAAAAAACAATGAACCTCTATGCAAAAGGTCTCAGCATAAAGAATGAAGACAGATTAAATAAGAGTTAAAGCAAAGTACAGATGTAGTAATGCAGTAAGCCTGTGCTTCACCCTACAGACTTTCCTAAAAACTGTTAACTTCTACGTGGAGGATTAAGGGCTCCTGAAAAGAAACAGAAAAGCATGAAAGTTCATTTTCACATTTTGTATGCATGTTAAAAAAATAATTTAAGTTGTATTTAAATTTAGTTATCCTGGCTAAAGCATTTGGTGGGATTTGGCAGATGCAACTGGATATTTCATCTGGAACCTCTCCATTGCAAAGGTTAAAGCATACAGTATAAGCACCATGTATCTTTAAGTCTAATTCAGGAAGAAAAACTTTATGAACCTATAAGGTTTGTGCAAAACAAATGCAAGATTTAATCAGGTGATCTAACTCAAATGCACCAAGATCCAAATACAGAACTCTGGAAGTGTGGAAAGAAAGCCGTTTTTAAGGCTTAAAAGACATGACAAATGATGTTGACATCACCTGGACAGTTGTATTTGTATGTATGTATGTACATTTATTTATTTATTTAGCATAGAAGAATCAGAGGCTCCTCTTCATGTAATGTAAAGGCTGAGCAGATCTTCCTCCAAACCTTTCCAGCATGGCAAGGTCAGGACAAACTTTTGAAACTCTCATTCATCTGGTAGGAGTCCTGGGAGACGTCTTTGAAAGAGTTTAGACTGCAGAGCAAGGTCATCATACAAGAGGCTGTTAACAGCTGTTATGGAAGTCCAAAAACAAATAAAAAAAGCATGCCAGGCATGACCAGACATGAGGAACCTGCACAAAAGTGGCCACTCATGAGTAGAACGGAGTAGATTGGGCAGCGTGTGATCCGCAGGGAGTACATATGGTGTATCGGTGGATATCAGATCAGACCAATAATAATCTGAAACAGCACTCATTCACATTGTGATGTGATCTTAGCTGTGGAGTAGTAGAGTTTGAGTAGTTTCTGTGAGATGCACTACTTTGGGATAATCATCTTAAGCAAAGAGCTTCAATTAAAAACGACTCATTTTAATTTTAAAGCTGAGCACTTTAATTTTTTTAAAGAAAATAATAATGGATCTGTATTGACCGATACTCAAGGTTTCAATATCAGTATTGGGAAAGAAGAAGTGGTCCTGTGCCGTCTCTACCAGGGAGCTTAAAATAGAAAGGACCATGAGAAGAACAGATAATGATCCATCGCTCCTTTGAGATCCATCCTCTTCAAAGAGAGACAGTTATCACTCATGTCCTAGATTAACGCAGACTTGACATCAAATGGTCCACATTTTCCCCGAAGCACAGACACTTGGCAGAGGAGGGTAACTGGAGATTTAAGTTTCTCAAAGGGTTAGCAGAACCTGCAATGTCAGGGATTTAGATACATAGTGAACTGAAGGAAAAACTGTGGACATACAGATCTGTAGCCTCCTTTACTTCACTTAGCTTTGATGTTCCATTTCTACTCATATAAGCAGGACCATGGATTGAGTCCAAGCATGAACAGGGAAGACAACTTGTTCATGAATGAACTTCAGTTCAGTAAAGATGGAGCCTTTAGCCTTTCAAATATCCAGTAAAAGAGGATTCTTCATTGATTAGAGGAATGGGTCAGCTTCTTCACCGCCAAGGAAGTATGCAGTAGTTTCAATAAACAAGTGACCATTATTTCTCCAGAAAAAAAAAAAAAAAAAAAAAAAAAAAAAAAAGTTACGAATAAGATGAAAGTCTCATCTTACAAAAAATAGTCCGTCTTCAGCCATTTTAACCTTTGCAAGGATGACAAGCATAATATCCAGTTTTTAAAAACTATTTATGTGGATATTTTTTTAAAAGCTGTTACACTTTTTTGGGAAGAAAAAAAACAAAATTTATTCTACAACCCCAATTCCAATGAAGTGGGGAGGTTGTGTAAAACAAAAACAGAATACGATGATTTGCAAATCCTTTTCAACGTATATTCAATTGAACACTACAAAGACAAGATATTTAATGTCCAAACGGATAAAGTTTGTTTTTTGTAAATATTCACTCATTTTGAATTTGATGCCAGCAACACGTTTCAAAGAAGTTGGGACAGAGGCAACAAAAGACTGGGAAAGTTGAGGAATGCTCAAAAAACACCTGTTTGGAACATTCCACAGGTGAACAGGTTAATTGGAAACAGTTGAGTGTCATGATTGGGTATAAAGGGAGCATCCCTGAAAGGCTCAGTTGTTCACAAGCAAGGATGGGGAGATGGGAACTGCGTGAGCAAAAAGTCCAACAGTTTAAGAACAACGTTTCTCAACGTGCAATTGCAAGGAGTTTAGGGATTTCATCATCTACAGTCCATAATATCATCAAGAGATTCAGAGAATCTGGAGAAATCTCTGCAAGTAAGCGGCAAGGCAGAAAACAAACATTGAATGCCCGTGACCTTCGATCCCTCAGGCAGCACTGCATTAAAAACCGGCATCATTCTGTAACAGATATTACCACATGGGCTCAGGAACACTTCAGAAAACCACTGTCAGTGAACACAGTTCATCACTCCATCTACAAGTGCAAGTTAAACTCTGCCATGCAAAGCAAAAGCCAGATATCAACAACACCCAGAAACGCCGTCGGCTTCTCTGGGCCTGAGCTCATCTGAGATGGACTGACGCAAAGTGGAAAAGTGTCCTGTGGTCTGACGAGTCCACATTTCAAATTGTTTTTGGAAATCATGGACGTTGTGTCCTCCGGGACAAAGAGGAAAAGCAGCGCAAAGTTCAAAAGCCAGGATCTCTGATGGTGTGGGGGTGTGTTAGTGCCCATGGCATCGGTAACTTGCACATCTGTGAAGGCACCATTAATGCTGAAAGGTACATACAGGTTTTGGAGCAACATATGCTGCCATCCAAGCAACGTCTTTTTCAGGGACATCCTGCATGTTTCAAGACGATGCCAAGCCACATTCTGCACATGTTACAACAGCATGGCTTCGTAGTAAAAGAGTGCGGGTACTAGACTGGCCTGCCTGCAGTCCAGACACGTCTCCCATTGAAAATGTGTGGCACATTATGAAGCCCAAAATACGACAACGGAGACCCCGGACTGCTGAGCAACTGAAGTTGTACATCAAGCAAGAATGGGAAAGAATTCCACCTACAAAGCTTCAACAATTAGTGTCCTCAGTTCCCAAACACTTATTGTTGTTAAAAGGAAAGGTGATGTAACACAGTGGTAAACACGCCCCTGTGCCAACTTCTTTGGAACATGTTGCAAACATCAAATTCAAAATGAGTGAATATTTGCAAAAAAACAATAAAGTTTATCCGTTTAAACCTTAAATATCTTGTCTTTGTAGAGTATTCAATTGAATACAGGTTGAAAAGGATTTGCAAATCATCGTATTCTGTTTTTATTTATATTTCACACAACATCCCAACTTCATTGGAATTGGGGATGTATTTATTTTTTCCAAAAGTACTGAAAAATATTTTAAAGCATTTGTAAAACTTTAAAATCACTGCTAATCATGTTTTATTGCAAATTTGTTTCTAAGGGAAGATCTATTCTTGCCACTTCAGCGAAGCTTCACATTGTTTAAATGTTAAGATGTTGAAGTATTACTATAAAACTCTCAGCAACAAGCTGCCCACCTTGAAGAGTCAAGAGGCTCTTACACCAAACTGGTGCTTGTAGCAGCTCACAAAAACATTGAGAATAGTAAATTTCTGAATAATAATATTGTTCTTGCTTATCACACAGATTTAAAACATGCATGCTTAGCATACATTCAGCTAAAGACTAAAATATGAGCATTTCAAAATATATGTTAACTACTTAACTGTTGTATTCATAAGTTTCATGTACATACATTTTCTAATTACAGTTACTTAATTCTTCATAACAGCAAATTATTATTAAACCATTGTTTTGTAGAGGTCTAGTATTATGTAAAATTGTGATTAATATGCCATTTCTATGGACGTAACTTTAACAGGGTTAATAACTATTTGATAAGAATACATAAACATGAGCAATATTGAGGTCAAGTACAAAACCTGACTGTTTAAACAAATAAAAATGAACTAAAAGTGGTTTTCAATTAATATCTGCACATTCCACTAACCATTTAGCCCTCAATAAAGTACTTTTTATTATTTAAAAAAGAAGTTTGGTTGCTATGCTACATTTTTCTATCACTACTACTTTTTATTATGACAGCATTTACCTAGCATTTTGTATCTCTTTTTGTTTAAAAAGAAAAAGAAAGGAGCCCTTCTGTCCTCCAGCTCCAACCCTGAACTCTAAGAGTACTCTAGACCTGTCCTACTCCCTTACTTAAGTGTTTCTGAAATACTACACCTATCAAGGGAAAACATACTTACAACATTCTTCAATTCTGCCTTAACCTGCTGTAACACTACTAGTACTAATAAGACCTTGAAAAATATACAGTCATACAACAATAACAAACACAAATCTCAACAGATCCTTCTTGAGTGACTTAAATATGCACATTTCATCATTGCCTCAAAAGCCTCTGTAAAATAATGATAAAAAAAGCCTTTGTTAAGATTCTGGTAGTAATTATCACCACATATTCGTACAGTGTCAGTTAGTCTGAATGCCATATGTTGTCCCGGATGAACAGAAGACATTTGAGTGGGACACGCTCACGTAAACTGGTTCTTTTTGGCTCTTTTTTGGTCAACAGATACATGGCCGTCAATGGTATTCAGATGAAGTAAATTTTTTGTAGGATTGTTTTATTTCATTCAAATGTAAAAAGACCATGAGGTTAAAGAGCAAAACCTCAGTTTAATTCAAATTGATTAAAGAGTCTTTAAATATTACAAAATCAAGTCAACACAACTGTTCAATTAGCTAAAGACTGCAGGGTATATCGTCCTAATGTCCCAAATTACCTTAATGCTAAAGCTAAAATGTTGTGGACTTGCAGGTAAATTTGTGTCAACTTCAGCATCAGATCTCTAAACTTTCACTGATCATGAAATTACTTTTCTAAATTCTTGTTTAGCTACAAAATATAATAGTAATATAGAGCCGGTTCAGGATTCATACTGTTATAATAATGTAAAAGTGCCAAATGTCCGATTAGAATCATCCTTGATGGGATACTCTGGAAGTTCTTGGATGCTGAACTAAAAACTCAGAAGCCATTAATTTTAACAATGAAAATCAGCAACAAATGACATTCAGAGTCACTAGAGATATTTATTAAGATAAATTGGGTTGTTGAGAGGACTACGAACATGGAAGGGGATCTAATGCCTACACAGTTATTCCACAGAAGACCCAGCTTATCAACTTAAATATTATAAAAAAGGGACACTTTACTCCCCACAGTGCCATGAAAACCTGCGCATTCTGATTTGAGTTTTTTTCCAATTATAATAATATACAATATAATTATACAATTATAATAACATGTGTTGCATTAGTAAACAAAGGATTACAAAAAGCAAGCTTTGTGCATGAAATTTAGCTTTGACTAATTTGTAATTAGATTTTAAATCAGAATTAATTCATTTTAAAATTAGTTTATAAATCTGGAATAGTTATTACTGGAATTAAAAGTGTTATGAGCTGATGTTAAATCTACTGAATGTTTTGAATCGGTTAAGCATTCTTGTCTTTTTTTTTAAATAAAAAAAATAAATATTGAGACAATACATGTGACTGATTTATAACTGTGTTATTAAACTTGCGTTTAACCGTGAGAAAATGTGTTTTTTACCCCCAATCAGATGAACTCGTGAATTTCGTATCACACGGTCACTGGTTTTCAGCACTAAGGTCTGTGGTTGGCTAAAGATCAATTCTATCTCGTAAAACCCAAAAAAACTTTTTTTTTTCTTTTTTTTTCACAGCACTGCAGGTTGTTACTGTTTTAGAGTATTTAGTGATATACATTCACAATCACAATTAATTTGACTTGGTAAGTTTAAGGCATTTTAGTTTGTGGTTACCTTTTAGTTTTAAGCAATTTGC
Organism: Pygocentrus nattereri; assembly: GCF_015220715.1. Classification (NCBI taxonomy): domain Eukaryota; kingdom Metazoa; phylum Chordata; class Actinopteri; order Characiformes; family Serrasalmidae; genus Pygocentrus; species Pygocentrus nattereri. The sequence continues at coordinate 12,069,618 of NC_051216.1, read as the reverse complement.
GTTAAGATTTGTTTTTAAAATAATCTAATGTGAACACTAACAGATGCTATTCATTCTAACAATTTGACACTGAAAACTTTGTTAAAAACACCAGATTGCAAAGGGAATTGAACTTGTAAAACTGAAGGTAAAGTTTAAAACTATCCACAAGCTAAAATGTCAAATGTTATTATCCAAAAGTACAGCAACCACAAGATCACCAGTTTAAGTCAATGAGCGTTAAGGTGCTTCTGTGAAACCGCAGGTACTAATTAGCCTCTAAGAGCATCACTGGAATAGTTCTATTAAAATGATCAGACTTCTCATTGTGGAGAGATATAAAATGGTGAGGCAGTATCGACTACATAGCTTTCAGAATGAGCAACAAGTACTCTGTTTACCCAAGTAAACTTTAAGGGCCCTGTTTGAAGGAACCAGATTAAGCCTAAACCCAGACTAAAAAGAGGATCTAATGGTAATTCACCACCGGTTCTGCAATTTAGTCCAAGACTCTTGATTAATCCAGGTCAAAGAAACAGGCCCTGAAAGCTGTAGCTTGACACATAGCTATGGACATATTTCAGGTCCCACCAGCTTGGAGGCTGGTGCACCTGAACTACGCACAACACCAAGAAACATGAACGTGAAGAAAGAACAGGTGCAGCTGTAATGTTTCAGTATCAAATATCAAAGGATGGGTGTCTTGTTGCAACACTGAAGTTATGTAGACTAATGAATATTACTAAACCATCAGGTTCTGCAGAAAGCTCACTCTGGAATGCATTATGGATACACGGTATGATCTGCCTTATTGGAAATCTAATTACCAGAGCTTTCTTGAACTCCGTTCTGCTCTAATAACCAGGTCATGTGCAGAGAACGTCTCACGTAAAAGGGTGGAAAAGGCTCAAATTAGTCTTAATACAGTAGTCTATCAATGATTTGTGCCTGTTGGGATATTCAGCCAATTCAAAGATTTGCACTATTCATGTAGATTCCTGGTTTAATTTACCTTTTAATATCCAAGTATTTAATGTCCAAGGTGTTTTAAACTTAATGTGGTACAAAAACATTAGCAGCTCATCCATTACTTGCTAGGCGATATCAAAATGCTGCACATTCTTTTCAAAGGACTGAATAATTAGTAGACCACGCATAAAAATCTAAGGCTATAACTGTAGCTTTTCAGAGAGCTTAATTGCTTTAGACACCACGCCTGTGATAAACCACCCTTGTCCCACCTATTTTGTATCTCTCAACAAGGAACAGTGGATCAGCAGCGAAGGATCTGTGCTTTGAAACAATGAGGAAATGTGCATTCAGCTTTGCAGCCGGGTCATAAAAAACACACTTACCAAAAACTCAAAGTGAAAGAAAACAAAAAAGACATTACCTCAGCACCTGATGACATATTGCAACACACAATGTAAAAATGATAAAAAACCCAATTCAGAGAATAAACAAGACACATTTAGCAATAGTCACAGTAGGATATAAATTCTTTCCTGTCTGGACAAAAATTCAAGAAGGACTCCCATCAAAAATAGATTTTTGATCCCAAACATGTTTGCTGAGTCTAATAACAGACATTTTTACATATGTTATCAAATACTTTTTATTACTCTATATATTCAATATTCAAAACTTTAGTGAAATACAACAGCAGTAGAATATAATTGAGATGAAAAGCTTCTGTGTAGGACAACCCCTCTTATTAATCCTGTTCTATAGTTAATGCCCACTAATTTAATGTTCCCCAGCAGCCTTAGAGTTGTGGCTATTTTGTTTACTGTTTTTGGGAACATGTTTGAAATAACATGGTATTCTGTAGGATGATGGTTGTTAAGTTGCTCAAAAAACTGCTTTCTACTAGATCATGGGCTAAACTCATCAATATCTGTCTTAAAATCAGGTGCAGTATGAAGAAGTCATACTAAATCATGCTGTCCACCACACCCTTGTTTATTCAATTATTCCTAAAATAAATGCAGCTTAGAGCATGCCAGCTATCTAGCAGTCAGGAGCCATAGGATATTTATTTGTACTGCACCTGGTATTAGGACAGATATGGTCATCTCAAATTATAGCTTTGGACAAAAAGGAACACATCCTTCATTTACAGTTACTGCTCAAGTTACATCAGCAGTTTTGGCTTTTATAGCATGGCCTTAACCTTGCACTACCATCGGCTGGTTAGAAGATACAACATTAACGTTTGTCAGTTTACAGAACAGAACTTTCCCAGTTGGCCACACAGATGTTTCATATCCAGGTGTTCTTTCATGCAAGTTGTGCTGTTGTGTCTGGCTAATTCTTGTTTACTAGACTACACTGAATATTACAGTTCAGCTTCTTTTAAACTTGAGATGTGTTTATAGGTTTGCACAAACCACCTGGAATTACTTATAATAGGTGCATAGCTAATAATTGCTGTCATTTATTCAGTTTCCACTTAAATTGGATTACTTTAAGTTAGACACAATCATTTACTAAATTATAAATAATAAAGTAATTTTTTATAGTAATTTCTTGATATTCTGAACATTAATTTTATTATAACGCAACATTCTCCACGTTACCCAGCTTTCTCAATCATTAAAGCATCTTCTACAGATCTTCTACAGCTCTGATCATCACTCTAAACACATCTAAAAGTAATTGCGTTATCCAGCGGCAACCAGAGGAGCATGGGTTGCCCAAAATTCTCCTTGGTTCTGCTCAAGGTTTCTTCCTTTTGCTCTTAGGGAGTTTTTTTCTGTGCCATTGCCGCCCTTGACTTGCTCATCTGGGGCTTGGAACCGGATGTTCTCTAAAGCTGCTTTGTGACAACGCCTGTTGTAAAAAAACACTACATTTTTATTTCCACAGCTTCCTACAAAACCTGAGACTTTAGCGTAGAATAATTTAAACTTTATTATTTATTTTAAATTAAACTAAAAACAGTGATTTCAAACTTTGAATTGTGAATCCAACTCCAACTCAAACGCTAATGCAGAAAATGTGAACTAAGTGGTTTGAGGCCAAAAATTTGTAAAACAAAAAGTTGCTAGATATTTCTTTGCTGTAACTAAATTAGGTAATTAACCATTTGCAGAATTACAACTGACTCCCATTTCATCCAATCATCTCAACATTTCTACCTCCAAAGCAAACACATACCTGCACAAGAAATGCCTGTGGCAGTAAATCAGAATGATTAGGCTAAGAAATACTGACGAACGAATAATGCCTGACACTCCATCCTGATCACCTGGAGGATGGTGGTGGTTTTTGTTTCATTCCTGAAGCTGAAAGTTCATGTCAAAGTTATTAACAGGCAGAATTATACAGTTAAGCTAAACTTTGTGGGCTACTGTATTTGCTTGAAGATAATTACGTTATGTCTAACTACACAAAGTTCAGATCAGTTAGCTCACTAGTTTGCTTTTCTTAAATCAGTCAGATTAAACACTGAACAGCTCTCACACTTTAATGAACGTTTGCTAAAAGACCCAGTGTACAAGTCCTCTTCAGCATCTAAAGTTAATCTGAGGAGCTCCAACACTAGTCCATCTGAAAAGGCAGATTTTTGCCAAAACCTCCTCCTTATAGACATTACAACCTGCCGTTTTAACTTTGAGTGACTAAACAATATCCCTGGTTGAACAATGTAAATATGGTTTCCAGAATCTGGTTTTTATTTTCCTTAAACTGGCATGTACACCTATCCTGTCAGTTCTCAAATACATGCATCATCTTATGAAGTCAGTTTTTTTGTATGAAAACTGTTTTAAACGTACTCTGCAAGCTTCTACATTTACCTTTGCACTACTGAATGCTTTAGTTGTTAGCTCAGGAGTCACTGATGCTACCAGGTGGGCTGAGCCAAAAGTTTGACCGACATAGCAACAATAACTAAGGGAGGCTGGACTTTCTTTGAATTTTGCAAACGGTCAATTAACTTATGAGTTGAATTAGGAATTTTAGAACAGGAAAATCACCACATTGCTGGACTTCTGTTCTTCCACAGCCAAAAAGAATATATGCTTTATGCTTTATAAATGGACTTGGATCCACACTGGATGTAAACATCGAACATCAGAAGACCCAGTTCATTGAAGGGCCTTGGCTAAAGGCTAATGACTAATAGGAATCCATTTCCCCACTTGTTCATCCAACTTGAGTAGCCGGAAAGGGATTTTTGATGGGAGTCCTTCCTGAATAAAAAGTGCCAGTGTAGTACTTTCAGGGATGCTGAGGGTAGAGAGATGCAGTTAAAACAGGTGACCAGCTATGAGTTTGGACTTACTCAGCTTTCGCCCTCTGGATCAGGAGAGTGTTAATGCACTCAATGCTACCAGCACGGGCTGCCTTGTGGATGGGGGTTTCTCCCACATAATCCTGGAGAACAGAGAGAAGTGAATGGAAGGAGCAGTGATGAGAAGAAGGAAATGAGAAAAAGTAGAAGGAAAAGAGAAAAGAAAAAAAGATGAGTACAGACCTCTGATATCACTTTGAGTGTGGTCAACCAGCTAAGATGAGGGCTAATGTGCTTTAAAGGCTCTGTCTATATTTCAGGGGTCTCCTGGTCTAGGAGGGCCACAGTTCAGCACAGGCTGATTTATTTACCGTAAGACGTCAACTAAACCTGGTAATTAATTGAGGGTTCAAGCATGTGTGGTAAAGCAGGACAATCGTTAAACTGTGCTGAAACTGGCCCTCTAGGACCAAAAATGATGACCACTGCTCTATTTGGTAAAACCCAGCACTGCCATCAATACCAGAAAATGGTACAAACGCCCTGATGTAATCTGTTTAAATAAATCAGCCAACTTTGCCACTTTAGGCTTGTACTTTTACAGTTAACAAAAAGAAAAATTAAAACATGAGTCACCAAGTATTTTATACAGTAATTGATAAACCAATGTTCATGATTGTGACAGCCCTGGTGAAAACACTGCTTTTTTACTGCTCTTATTAGAGCAACAGTTCTCAATCTCTGAGTTTTGAACATGTTCTTTCTGATAAGTTTCATTTTCAACCGGTCATGACTCACAAGTGAAAACGTGGTGGGAGGGTATTGTTTATATGCTTCTGGTGGCATCACAGCTCATCTTAAGGGGCAAAAAACCTAGATTCAAAGCACTCAAAGCAGCTGCTCACTCATTTTTGCTGCCAGGTCTTGGACGAATCATGACCTACTGAAATACAGTCAAAACACTAGCACATTTCATATTCCACTGTAAAACAGTTCCACACTACAGATGTTTATATAACCTTTGCTAACTTCCTAAAACAAAACTCACTGCTTCTGGGTGCGGATAATGTCAGTTAACATCACTTTTACAATGGTGGAGCACATAAAACACATAAAAACAAGAAACAAAGGATCAGAAACTATCAGGCTTCATAGCCGAGACCCCATCTCAACCCCCGATCCTTAACTGACACGTCCCCAGTAAATAGGCCAGACAAGTGACACTTTCCCATAAGGAGCCCTGACCTGCTCACCCTGAGAGAAACCCATAAAAAGCACAGAAGAGATAGACTGAGCATCAATGAAGCCCTCCGGCCTTGACTGTGACTCATGGGAGGAGAATGTAGGTCAGCCCGGAGTCGGGCATCACTGCTCTCTACCCACAGAGCAGAAAACAGAAGAGCCTGAGCACACAAATCAGTCACACGTTGAAGAGCCAGCCAGGTCTCTACATGATCATAATCAACTTGATGTAAGGGTACCAAAGGGGCACACAGAAGAAGAGAGGATGTGGATGAGATTATGCTTGGAAAAAAGGCACAGCTTCAGCAGTTGCATAATGTTGACCCACTAATCCGATTTTTCTGCACAGCGCTGCTGAGGCATCAAAGGGCAAAGTCGGGGCGGAGCGTCTGTGAAAGCGGAGTCGGAAATATGTCTGCGATAAGCAATCCTAATTCTCACACACATGGAAAATAACAGAGAGGCACAGGGTGATGAAGAAATATGAGCATGACAGGACATGTGGTGCATGGACACATCCTCAGGATCTTGTGCTGGCAGATCAGACAGGCCTGCTTAGCTCTACATTTAATCCTTTCTGCATCAGTTAGCAATGGGGGCTTCACCATTATAACAAGATCTGTTCAATTCAATAAAACATCTCTGCCATTTTCAGTTAGCCAAGGCCGGCTCTAGCAATCTGGTAAGAATAGGATATTCTAGAAGAATAAATCTATGAAAATAAGATGGATTAAATTTGTGATTTTGCTATTTATACAATATATAGACAGGATTTTTAAACTCCCTATTGGCCAAATATATTTGCAGATACGATTCTAATTTTCTTTGTCCATCCCCATTCTACACGCCCCATGGTGTTCATATGATATCTAGACTGTATTTAAAAAAGAAATCTGTGTACTAAATAGTGGGCAAGCTGTACAAGGCATGCTGTTCTTCATAGTAGTAAACATTACAGATGCACCTATTGCAAATATTTATGGCCGATTAAGATTCCAATGTCTTCATGGCGAAATTGGCCATGGTAAATATAATAATAAACACATTAACTTCTCCACAGACTTTTAGTTTTATATATTAAGAAACTAAACAGTAATTGTTTATTAAAATGTGCTGAAGTGTGTTCTATGTACAGGAAAACATTTCAACTCAACAAAACAGAGTGTGACCAGAATCACCCAAACTTTACATCCTCCTGAAATGAGTTGCATAATGTGGATAGCTCTGGCTCTATACTTGGCCAGACTGTCATATTTTGGTGAACTACAGAAATTCATGGCTGGTCACATACGTGTGTGTATGTATACATATATACACACACACACACACACACACACACACACACACACACACAAAGACAGACAGACAGACAGACAGACAGACAGACAGAATGGTTCAGTGAGTCCATCTCATGTAGCTCCACGCATAAATACAGGCCTAATTGTTTCCATGCTATAACCCTCCAGAACTCAACAACATTCTAGGGGGTCTGACCCAACATGTTCTAATATTATAGCCAGCGTCTAGGCAGCATCTCTCCCTCAAATATCAGATCTCTCAACTTCTCAGATTAATCAGAGCTGATTTAAGACCGAGCAGCTGTTGCTATATCAGTGTGTTTACTCTGAGAGGCTTTATGAACATGGATCCAAGTTTAAGGGTAACCAACCTGTCTGTTGATGTCAGCCCCAGCCTGCAGCAGCCAGAGGAGACACTGTGGGTGGCCACCAAAGGCAGCGATGTGAGCAGGCGTCTGGGCAAACCGAGAGGTCACAGAGTTCACTCCACAACCCACCTGTACCAGCTGCATGATGCACTCCAGCTGTGTGAAATCAGAGAGCATGGAGGGAACACTAATTAAACAAACAAGGAGGGCAGGAAAACCAAGAACACAACAAACTATGAACAACAGTACAGGCTTCGACCTAAACAGCACAGCAGTGCTAAACTGGGTGTGCATGATTTTTGGTGGCTAAATGTATTGCTATCTACATAAATAAACACCTGTAATAATTCATTATTATTCCGATATCGGAAATATAATTATTATACATAGTTTAGTACTGTGTTTTCATTTTGTCCCAATACTGGGGACAAAATTTAATCTGATTTCACACTTTTTATGCCTTAAAACATTACATACTAATAGATTTGGGCAATATGGCAAACATATTTTTATACAAATTGTGTATTGTGAAAATATTTTAATACTGACAGTTACCACAATATGCTAAGAAAAGCATATTAAACTATTGCCATAGTAAAAAAAAAAAAAAAGAGAACTATTTCTATGAAGTCAGACCAGCGTTCTGAAAAAAACTCCCAAAAACTGCAACATCTACAGTTTTTAAAGCAACTTCAGGCCAAAATACTACTCATTTGAGAGGATGCATAGACCATCTATAGTGCTTAACCCTACACTTGGAGTACATTAGCCTGCAGAGTTTACTCCGGTATACCTGTCCCAGAAACATGTGAACATTAGCAATACAATAAGAAGCATCGTCGCTGCCCAAAGAAAATCATGCATGTCCATTTTTGTTGATTTTTAGTTTTCTACATCATTTCAACACACCAGCTGTCCTTCACACTGTGTAAAGAATTCATGATACACAGTCCAATAGAAATGCTCTAAAATCACTTGGAACACAATCTCTTTACACTGACTTAAATGGCAAGCTATGAGTTTTTGCACTCTCCTGTACAGTTACTATTTGGAGATACTTGTTTTCCTTTGGACACTGACAAGGACAGCTGGTGTGTTGAAATGACAAACTATAAATTCACAAAAACGGACATACATGGTTTTCTTTTTTACTCCATCACTAATGTTCAGATGTTTCTGAATATCTGGCACAGTAAGCCCTGCAGGGTAACAGACTCCAAGTGTAGAGTTAAGCACTACAGACGCTCTATGCATCTGGATACATCATTAAAACGGATCTTAAACATTTAAACAGTTCTTCTTAAAACCTGTATAGGATTCAGAGCGAAGAAAAACAGATAAGCACTCATTTAAAACGTGCAATATATCCTGTTACTCTCCTGAAACTCTGCCCTTGCAGCACCACTCCCATACTCAACTGACAAGATACACATACATGACAGCTCCACCCTCTGTGTTTGTCTAGAGAGCAGCTTGAGCCATTATTACCTTATCAGGCCTCATATACTAGCTTTGTATGTTATCTTGACGACTGACAGGGTGCTTATACACCTATGATACATAAAACCACACAGTGTGTGTAATACTGTAAGAGTAATAGCATAATCATTCATCATCGTTTCACCTCTGTGGGTTACTCTGGTGACTGTGGACAAAAATCTTTAACAGGGCCGATAACCTTTAAAGCAAAAATTCACGCTATTAAGCCGTGTTCTAAACTCTGATCAGATCAGTAGACAATGTGCAATATCAGCAACTGAGAGAAGACTAGGCTCAGTGCCATGAGTTACAGGTGAACGATGGGACTTAGAGCTAAGACAAGCATACAAAGCTGAACGCTAACAAGAAAAGAAATGTATTTATGGCAAATGACTGCAAAAAATGCTAAAACCACTTAAAAACAAAAGATGCAATGTGTTTTAGAAGCGACATCACAGAAGGATCACCTTCCCTAAAAACCTTTGATGAAAAGTTTTATAAAAGTTTATGGCACCTCCACATAAAGTAAGGGCTCCATAGCAATTATAAGTTTTTTTTTCCCTGTAGAACCAGGTGTCTAATCCAAGAACCAAGAAATACAGAATACACGCCAACCTAAAAAACAAACCATAGTTCTTACATCGCTTCACCTAGAAACCAAGCATTAAAATTTTCATTTGAAAAAAGAAACGGTGAATTCATATCAGTTTTCTCTTATGTTTCAACTTGGACTGTATAAAGGAAATATAATATAGTGGTTTCCACTGTGCAGTACATTAAACAGCTTAAAATCAATGTTTTACTTTTCATTTCGGCCTGTTTCCCGACTGTTTGAACACAATCTGATGTATGCATCACATCTCAAAGGTAAAGCGACATACAAACACTGCAATAGCGGTTTTGCTTTTCACTTTGACACACCTGTGAAGTCACCTGTGCAAAAGTAATCTCATGTACATCTTTTTTTTCCCCACTGTTATGACGGCATTGAAATGACTAAAATCCACTTAAAGTCCTGCACAGTGGAAAACTATACAGCTGCGCCTTCAATGCATTTGGACTGTATTTGACTCTGACACTAAATCAGCACTTTGTTTTTAAAATGCAATTCCTTACGTACTGTTTTTCAGTAAAGAGGTAAAGCGACCTGAAAGCGAGGGAACACAGGGTTTGTTTTTCATTTTGGCATGTATTCTGCATGTGATTACTGAAAACCATGCGTGCATTTCACTTCACGTTTTTCCACTCTGGTGGCTGGTTTTCAGTTTGGCACAAGTTCCTCTCCACACTGAGTTTCAGCTTCTGCTACACCACCTATTTTAGCGGTGCTGGTGGAGAAGGGTGTGTTACTCCATACTGCACAGCTATGTTAATGTGTGTCATGGCCTTTCTGGCATGATTTGGTTATGATTCTATTATTAGCCGGTCAGTAGGCCAGTGCCAGTAAAGGCCACTGAATCCATGCAGGCCTCTTTCATCTAACAGCATCAAACTGATCAAGTCACTCAAATCATCTTTATAAAGTGAGATTTGGCCAAAATCAGATGACTAAATGCTCCGAGCTGAGCCTTGACTATGCCTTCTTTTCAGCACTCAGCTTGAGCGTATGCAGCGACAGCTGCTGATTCGAATTTCCCGTTCCACCTTAAACGGCCCATTACACTGTGGAGACTGTTCAGGCGCCAGAGAGTAACCGCTGCAGCACTTAAGGTGGACCGGAAAATTCTAAAAATAAAAGTCAGCCACACAACACAAGCCACTCTTCTGTTCTCCTAATGGCGGTAATGCGTTCATTTTCCATTCACCAGTAATGAGCCCGCTGCACGTCTTCGACACATGAACCAGGCTCAAACCGTCAGAACATATTTGTAGGTCCCGACTTCAGCCCCTCATTCTCACTACACAACTACACAATTTCCTCATTAGTTCCGTTATAGTTACTGGCTACTTAAGATTAATGACGGCTCGAATCTTCCCGTTCCACCTTAAATGAAACAAGAAGCTGGCACTGGCTTCGTGTTTTTCAGAGGTAACCTGAGGGCAGAGCTTCACTGAATACTACCGTTCCGAAGTGCGCAGCCCAGTGTAGCGGTGTCCATCCGTAGAAGGAGTCCTCCACGCTCAGCTCCGCCGGGTTGATGTGCTGGAGCAGCGAGCGGAGCGCGCCCACGTCCCCGTCCCTGCAAGCCCTGTGGACGGGGAAGCGCACACTCAGCACCTCCTCGCTGGAGAAACCGCACTCCGCTCCTACAGACATGAGGACGCACGTACTAAGAAGAAAAGGGGACTGGCGAAAACGGTGAAGCTGAGCGGGAAGTGGACAGAGACGTCCAGGCCGCCTGAGAGCCTTCTGCCGAGCGTTGATGGGCCACCGCTCCAAACAAAGGAGGGAAACGAAACCAGCAAAACCTGGAACGGATTCTCTGCGCGTCTGGACTGGAGTGCAGGCGCGAAACCCGGTATGGATTTGTACACTGGCTGAATCGGATGACAGACAGACAGACACGCCTTCTGATTAGCGAATTCAGCTACTTTATGGCCGGATAGGCGCAAACGTCGTGTATAATCCGCAGAAAAGCGCTGTTAATAGAATGGAGCAGCCGCACATGAGCCTAAGGTGTCTGCTAGACCCCTGTTTCTCAGCCCTTTGTTGTTTATTCAAATAGCAATGATGTGAAGATGATGAAGAAATCTCCGCGGACACCGTCTCGCCTGCATAAAAAAGTTTATTGCATAGAAAGATCGGAGTCAAATCAGACAGGTTTGTCTGAGAGAGAATGAAAGCAAAAAACATCTCTGACCAAAAAAAGCCCCGAGTGGCCACTCTTATAGAGTGCTTGTTTACGTGACACACATGTGCAACTGATTAAATGACCTCATCTTATATGGAACTGAGAGAGAGAGAAAGGGGCGAGAAAAGGGGGCCCACTTAATTTAAACACACCGTGTGAAATTTCAAACCCACACAGCTGGATTATATAAGGCCCCAAACTAAACATTTCATATGAAGTGAAACACCATATATGGAGTCCCCTCAGCTCAAGCATTTCATATGAGGGCTCAGATACTTCACCTGCACTTAGTGCTCTGCTCCCAGCCCACCTGATACAACTAATCAGCTCAGTGGAACTTTGTTCTCTGGAGTGATGGAGTGCCACAGAGATACATTGGAGATCCAGGACTGATCATCCACCATCAGTACCTGACCTCATTAATGCTCCAGTGGCTGATTGCAATCAAATCCTCACAGCAATGTTACAACATTTAATTTAATGAACTTAATGAAATCTAATGAGGCTGTTACTGCTGCTAAGTGGGGACAATACTCCTGATATTAGTAGAAACATTTGATGAGCTGGTGTCTACAAACTTTTGGACATGTAGTATATTTCACTACAGTTAGTCTTCAAAGTTTAACTAAACTGTGAAAAGCTATGAAAAGCTAGATTTTCCTCCTATTGATGTGTAAGATCAAGTTTGAGTGAAGGGCCCATATCCTACATTTACCTTGTATCTTATAACATTCTTGTGATTGTATGCACCAAAAAAAGCAATGACAAATTTCCAACCTCCGACCCAACTTACCCCTGAGAATTAAATAGGCTGTTTTTGCTACCTTCAAGACTGAAGCTCTGTCCTGATTGGCTGCCGTGTATTGTGCCTTGCCCATCACTCTATGTCATATCAGTGTGAGCTGCTGTGGGCTGAATAGGCCTGAGTGAGTATGTGTTGGTTCATGTGACAACACAGAAACCCTGGATTTGAAATAGGCTCATTTTTAAGCTTACTATACATGTATGGACTGTATAGACTGAGGAGTAAATGGTTTTAAAACTTTTTTTTTTAATAAGTTGAGGAAAAATCAGTTTTCCATGATTTGGGCCCTTTAACTGGAACTCTTTACAGACAAACTTGAATAAACTTCTTACTTTACGATAATTTTAGCTCTAGTCTTACAGTTTTGAGAAGGGAGGGAATATCGGTTGTGAATGGGGGCTCTTAAACTGATTAGAGTCAAATCTGGTGCTTAAGCCATGAGCTATAAATGCAGACTCATATCATAGGTGTGATCAGTATCCTAAAAAACATCAAACCTCCAAACAAAAGTGCATAGCAGCCAACTGAGTACACCTTACAACCTAGGCGTTCCTAATAAAGTGTCTGCTAAATGTGTACATGTCCTAGTGGCCAAAGTGTAATGAAGCACAATATTCAGATGTCATGTTCTCAGAAAGAAATAATAGGCTATTCTCACCCTCTGAGACGTGACTATCTAGCTCCCTTTCTTGGGTTTGCAGTGCATAATTACATATAATCACTTATGCTTAATTACAAATGTCAGTAAGGGGCTTTATAATAACGCTTCCATGCTGTCTAAGCCTAATTAGTCATTTGATGGATACACAGCACTGTACAAGAGTCTTAGACAGCCAAGAAAATTGTTTAAAACTATACATGAACAGTAATTTAGTTTCATTTTGTCTAAATTATACTTAATTATACATTATATATTATACATTATGTACTGTATACTATACTAAAATACAAATGAAGCTAAATACAGTAAAAAGCACCAAGACGTCTCATTTTAAAAAGCTACAGGAACATTAAGGAACAGTTGAAAGATCACAGGTTTGGTTCCTGACCTCTCACTGTGCTCCAGTTATCGCAACTGTGTCAGCAGCACAACTGATCTAATCTAACGATTCATTAGATAAAATAAGTTGGCAACTATAAATACTTGGCAACTTTAAATACTACGATTACACACTGACACACATCAGATCACAATGAATTGCTCATTTGTTTGTTTGTTTTTATTTTAATGTTCATGTTTTTGGGATCAATGAGGCTTTTCCACGACACTGTATCTGGATCGTTCTACTGAACTGGCTCACAGTCAGAGTTTGAAACACATTTCAGACTTTTAACTGACTTGGACTTTAGACTAAAGCCCATTAGCTTGGTGTGACTCTTTACCTTAATTATGTTTACTGTTTTTCAAATGAATGATTGATCATTCCATTTAGTCTCTACCAAAACAGTCATAACTCTACCAAAAATGTACCAAATGGTTCAGTATTAGTGTTTCGGTAGCGACAATTTTAGCGCGTTTTTAAAAACACTGGCCAGTGCATGACTAACAAACACATATATATATATATAGTTGTACATACATAAAGTCCTAATATCTTTATTTAAACACAAAAGAGTACGTAATTGCAGAAAATATATATTTCGGTAGTGAGTATTCTTAATGTTACATACTGATTTTTTTTAAAAAGATGAAAAAAGTTTTTTTTATTTAAAAATTAAACTCTTGATGAATCTAAATCTTTCAACTTCACTTTAAAGAAATAAAAAAAGATCTTTAAAAGAATAAATAAAAATACAAAACAACATTAAAGTATTATTTTCACATAGTAAAGTAAAGGGTTGGGGTTTGGGACAGACACTGTCCAATAGAAAGTGCCTTATAAATACATACATATACATGCATATATATAAATATGTAAGTACACACATTAAATACGCCTACACACATACAAACACACACTTCTGGACACAGTTCTAAGCATCAGTAGACTTCTGTGTGCCTAGTTTATTCTGCATTTATTGTTTATTGTCTATTTATTGTTTATAGTGTTAGGATTTTATTTGTAAACATACTGTCTCCTGCTAGTACATGTGCACTCGTGTATTAAGACAATAAAGTTGAATGGTATTGAACTGAATTGAATGTATGATGATTCAGTGTATATTTAACTTATTATTATCAATGCCTGCAGTGGGTTTAGACATAGCATCACATGATCCTTGTAAACATCTTTTTTAAGACTTGTAAACAAGTTCTTTTTTAATAGGTAGAATTGTCCACATATTCAAACAGTTTAATTGTCAAGCATTGTACCTTCATTGTAACTGTACACAGATGTGCAAAAATAAACAAAATGTTTAGTAGAAATTCTGAGAATCTTTTTTTTCTCTCTGTGGTAACAATTTATGTGGATGATCCACTGTAGATGCTTATCTTGCATTTAAGTTAATATCTATTAATATCTACTTAAACCATTAACCTGGCCTTGACCCTTATTTAAACTCTAACCATCAACTTAACCTAACCTCCACCCTGGTCCCTAACCTAACTCCTGTTGAACATCATCTGATGGAGTTCATCACCAGGTAGCTATCTGATAGAGTTCTCTGTGATGTCACAGAACAAGGACATGTCTCTGTGCACAGGTCAGCAGTGGCTGCAGTGAAAGGTAAAAGGATGAGGGTCTGATAACATACTGGTCTAAAAAAGGTTGTGAACTGCTGATCTCGATGTCTAGTGTTGAGTGTGTGTTGCAATGCAGGGTAAAGCCACTAGAGCCCTGTTTCAACATGATTATATACTCATGTGGACAGGAAAGATGAACACTCCAGCAAACCCCACCTAAAGGTCTCAAAATATCTTTTTCTGTTGTTGAAACAAAACCTTGCATCTCCAAAATGAGAACTTTCCAGGAGAAGGAAAAAAAAAAGACTTTTAATGTAAGTTAATGGGATCAGACTTTTTTCCAAGTCATTTGGGGCCATTTCTTTTGGTCCGTTCAGCATGAAATTTACACACAATTTAAAGGACAGCAGTCATTTTCAAATTATGTCAAAAACTGAAAAACGACAGAAATGGAGATACAAGGTTTTTTCCCGACAGCAACAATTTGGAAGTTTACCAGTGACATCGCTGGTGACATCCCGTGTAAATAAAAACAATGCATGGCCATGCCACACTAATGCATGGGAATGAGATACTAATATGTGGCCACAACTTAGGAAGGCGTGGAAAAGAGAGGTGTTTTAAGCTGTGGTTAAAGCTTAATTATCTAGTTTCCCCGCCTTGCTAAGTCATGGCTACAACTTAATATTCTCGTTCCCATGCCTTACTAAGTCATGGCCAGGACTTAATTATCTTGTTCCCATGCTTTACTAAGTCATGGCCAGGACTTAATTATCTCATTCCCATGCCTTACTAAGTCATGGCCAGCACTTAATTATCTCGTTTCCATGCCTCACTAAGTCATGGCCAGGGCTTAATTATCTTGTTCCCATGCCTTACTAAGTCATGTCCAGGACTTAATTATCTCATTTCCATGCCTTACTAAGTCATCGCTACAATTTAATTATCTCATTTCCATGCCTTACTAAGTCATTGCTACAATTTAATTATCTTGTTCCCATGCCTTACTAAGTCATGGCCAGGACTTAATTATCTCGTTCCCATGCCTTACTAAGTCATTGCTACAATTTAATTATCTCGTTCCCATGCCTTACTAAGTCATTGCTACAATTTAATTATCTCGTTCCCATGCCTTACTAAGTCATTGCTACAATTTAATTATCTCGTTCCCATGCCTTACTAAGTCGTGGACTACAACTTAATTATCTCGTTCCCATGCCTTACTAAGTCATGGCCAGGACTTAATTATCTTGTTCCCATGCCTTACTAAGTCATCGCTACAACTTAATTATCTCGTTCCCATGCCTTACTAAGTCATTGCTACAATTTAATTATCTCGTTCCCATGCCTTACTAAGTACTTATGAAATATGGCGTGGCCGTGCTTTATTTTGTATTAACACTGGACGTAACCAGGGTGGTGCGGTGGTGCAGTGGGTGGTTTCCCCACAGCTGGGCAACCAGGGTTCTTTCTGGGAGGAGTTTGCATGTTCTCCCAGTGTCTGCGTCAGTTTTCTCCCCCAGTCTAAAGACATGCAGTGAGGACAATTTGACAAGCACACTTACACTTACCAGTGAGTGCTGCAACCTTACTGACATAAATCCGGGACAAAGTTGTGGAGCCCTGCTGGTAACACCCTGTTTAAATAAAAAAAAATAATGCAAGATCCTAATGCGTGGCCACAACTTAGTAAGCCTCACATGATTATTATTTATACAGGACGTCAGAATATTCCACATTCACTACATGCATTATATCTTCAAAAGTTTGTAGACACCAGCACATCCAACGTTTCCCCTGATATCAAGGGGATTAATTAGGAGTTTGTCCCCTTTGCTGCAGTAACAGACTTTACTCATACAAGGACTACACACTAATGATGAAAACCGACTCATCAGTGCCATCTACAGGCCACAACTGTCTCTGCAGCAGCCTTTTAAGGTGGACCGGAACATTCGAATAATTTCAGTCTCGTCTTTTTGCGGGGAACTGAGTAGGTGGACATGACGACCTTTGGCTCCAGAGCGGTCCATTCTATTGGTCAATGCTTTTGAATGGAGATTATACAAGCTGTGAGCAAATGAACACCTGTGTCAGCAGCAGGTGACCTTAAAGCACCCAGAGGGCCGGTGTCCAACTCAGCAGTAGCCCTACTCATTTAAAATGATGGTTCTTCATGGGTTCTTTAGTAAGGAAAATGGTTCTATAAAGAACCATGAACACTCAAAAAACCCTTAGCCTGATTAAAAAGTTCTTTGCATTGTGAAAGGGTTCTTCAGATTGATGGAGAATGTGTTGTCGATGGTTCTATATGGAACCCTTTTGAAAATTGTTCACCCCAAGTGTGTGAAGGAGCGCTATCGCAGGTCCTTCCTTCCTGCTGCTGTGAGACTGTTCAACCAGCACTGCTCCCAGTAGACCACACACACACACACACACACACACACACACACACACACACACACACACACAATAGACACACATTATACACACATACAATACACACACATACAATATACACACATACAATAAACACACATACAACATACACACACAATACACACACATACAATACACACACACACACTATACACATACAATATACACACCCATACAATACACACACACACACACACACACACACATACAATATACACACATACAATACACACACACATACTGGTATGGGTGGTTTATGAGGTCATTTCCAAATTCCAGGACTGGAATTTGGAGGACAACCTGAGCACCAAACACATACATGGTAATAATCAGTTTTAGCAGGCCAAACCGGAATAACGAGGACAACCTGAGCTGCACTGCATTGTATAAACACTATTTTATTTCATGGGCAGTGTAAAACTAGAGTAAGTATTCACTTGTGTAATGTATATTAAGTTTTACTATTTTTGAAACATAGTTTACATAATTTGCTGTTACCAGTGATACACAACCTTGCAGTGGCATACATGGATTTATATACCTACTGGCCACTTTGTTAAGTTCACCTCCTTGTTTATACACTCATCATCAAGTTTATCAGCTCCACTTACTGTATAGCTGCACTTTGTAGTTCTACAGTTACAGACTGTAGTCCATCTGTTTCTCTGATACTCTGTTACCCTGTTCTTCAGTGGTCAGGAACCCCATGGACCCTCACAGAGCAGGTACTGTTTGGGTGGTGGATCATTCTCAGCACTGCAGTAACACTGATGTGGTGGCAGTGTGTTAGTGTGTGTTGTGCTGGTCTGAGTGGATCAGACACAGCAGTGCTGCTGGAGATTTTAAACACTGTGTCCACTCTCTGTCCACTCTATTAGACAATCCTACCTTGTCAGTCCACCTTGTAGATGCAAAGTCAGAGATGACAGCTCATCTGCTGCTGCACAGTTTGTGTTGGTCATCTTCTAGTCCTTCATCAGTGGTCACAGGACGCTGTAACAGTCTGTAATTGTAGAAATACAAAGTGCTCCTATAGCTCTTTTCCACCGACATGGTGCTGGGGTCTAAATCTCGAACCGTTCTGCACTTTTGCACTGCAAAAGAAATTGTTCATATATATATATATATATATATATATATATACACATTACATGATTACAATATTACATGCATTAAAATAAAGTGTGCTGCTAGGAGTCACCCTGTAAAGCCTAGTAAATAGTAGTTTAAAGGTCAGTTTAAAGATTTAAAGTGAGTTACAGGCCATCATATCATACATCTTTACATCACATGAACAGGCTCAGTGCTCAATGTTTAGGTCTCAAATGCAAAATCAACATCATACTGATGAAGACATGATGGTAAGAGGACAGGGGTCCAAGGGCCAAATGTGACCCGCGGGCAGCTTTTAAATGGAAGTTTGAATACTTTTTCATCAAGAGCCACAGCAAATGCTGCATATGTCAAAAGACTGTAATGAATTTAATATCAATAGACATGAAACAAAACATGCATGTTACAGTAAATATTCAGGGTAGGCCAGGGAAGGGGTGCAGAGCACAACCCAGATTACAAAATATTCTTCTTCATGTTGTGAGCAATTTCCACCCTAGAGGTCCAAAAAAACATACAGTATAGCTTTAAGTAAGAGAACAATGACAAAAATAGTCATATTTTGAATATTTTACAATCTCTTACGCATTGCCAGACATGGGGCCTATAATTTTGATAGATAGCTATCTGTTAATATCATAAGACTTGTAGTCATTATGTTAAAAATTATACGGTTAATTCAGTTATATTTTATATCACTACTTAACTACATCAAAATTAATGAATGGTATTTTTTAATTGTATTTTAAAATGCAGGATGTTTAACCAGGTAAAGTAATTGAAACAGGCAAGCCTACTGTATTTTGACTGTAATCAATTATTAAGACTGCTTTTAAAATAATTGGAATATGAATTTAATACTCACTTGGACATCAGGTTTCTCTGTTGTGCAGTCAGATTTTTTTACTTATTTCATACAATACACACACATACAATAAACACACATACAACATACACACATACAATATACACACACACAATACACACACATACAATATACACACACACACATACAATATACACACATACAATAAACACACATACAACATACACACACACAATATACACACACACAATACACACACATACAATATACACACACACACATACAATATACACACATACAATAAACACACATACAACATACACACACACAATATACACACATACAATTTTCATTATTTATAATGTTTATAATGTTTATACTGTTTACCGTTTCTATTACTGAGTGCCTTACTTCTATTACTCTGCTTTCCCCGCTGTGGGACCAATAAAGGATTATCTTATCTTATCTTATCTTAAAACTATTAGTCAGAAGCTCCTGGACGCTCAGGTGTTTGAGATGGCAGGACTCGGCCGGCAGGTGTCGCTGTTGTCTCCTTTATTATTAAGAGTCTATCTAAAGATGGAAAACGCAAACAGGAAACAAAGACCTCCAAAAAGCAGCTCAGCTGTCGACGCACATGTCCTTTCTACCCTCTTACCACAGTTTAAATCATGAAATTCACCAGTGGGCTTTGAGTTTATCAACTATTACACTTTATAATCTTAACATTTCAAGTAATTTACAGGTATGTTTTATGAGTAATTATATAAACGTGCGAAGAAAGCAGCATCTCATTCTTGTATTAAAGAAAGAAAACGCTCTCCTGAAATCTAAACACTAAGACCAGATTATTTGCACCTATTTTTGAAATTGTTTAAATCAAATGTGACGAGTGTGAACCGTGATAAATATACGCGCGCAAAACTGAATACGTCCAGCCTCGGTGTTCAGCCTCACTCACTGTTTTCCTGGTTTTTTGAGCGTTTGAGCGCCCTGTTGCTGCCATCACTCACAGCGCGTTATTTTTTCATACCTGTATTGCGACAGGCTCCGCCCACCCACCGCTCCAATTGGCCAGGATTTTTTTTTCCCTGAACAAACAACAATATAATATAAAATTACAACTAATGTAAATAATGTTTAAAAAATAAGATTGGTCGAACCAGAAGCTGCTTTTAACTACATATAATACTGGGCTTCCTCGAGGAGAGGTTTAAAAATGGTTAAACAAAACACACCAACATCCAGAAAATCACTATTTATATATATGTATATATATATATATATATATATATATATGTATATATATATATATATATATATATATATATATATATATATATATATATATATGTATATATATATATGTATATATATATATATATATATATATATATATATATATATATATATATATATATATATAATTTTGGCTTTAACCAAAAACGCACATTAAACTTTCTATGTTTTTGTGCATTTTAGTTAAAAGTAACAAAAAATTGTGTGAAATTTTCAGTAATTTCCCCCATTTTTTTCACATTTAAGAAGTGCTTGAACAAAGTAAAAGAAATCGCCTTTAAATACAAAAAAAGTACGTTGGCACTTCAAATATAATGAGCAATAATGCAGAGCTCACATTCTTTTGTTATGCCAAAATTAATGTTGACATAATTCATTAATTACTAAACTATTGGAAATGAGCTAGTGGTGCTACTGCTGCAGTGGGCTACTGTACCAAAAACCACTCATCAAAAATCTATAATACAAGGTCTGCGAGGCAAACATCGCTGACAGTTTCGGAAAAGGTGGTGGCCACAAATGTTCCGGCTTCTAAACAGTGTGTTCCGGGACTTTGAACCACAAGCCAATCCTAGAGCAGAAATGGAAACAATAGTAGCCAATCACACAGCAGGAGGGACGGGACCTGCCTCAATACGGGTGGGAAAAGAAATAAAGCAGGTGAGTGATCGTCGTGACGTCACGTCGTGCCAGCCGGGTGGTGGTGAGCTGCTCCGTCAGCCGTGAGGGCGAAGCAGCTCCGTTACACTCTGTTCCTGTAGCTGAGGACTTCAGGCGTTCGGTCCGCGGCGGTGAACCGACCCTAGTGACTTACTGCAGGGCGGACTGTGAATGAACCTGCTGCTGAGTGATGGGTGGAGGAGGAGGAGGAGAAGTGGGCTGTTGCTGCTGCTGCTGCTGCCGCTTGGAGTGATCTGAGGAGGTCGTTTTCGTCTCAGGCGAGACGGTGAGGCAGCAAAGTTTGATCAGTATAATATCTGGGTAAGTTTGAGAGATGTATGTGTCTTTAATGTTGTTGTGAGGTTCCAGTGGTCAGGTGGAGGGTTCCAGATGGTCATCATCCACTCTTAGCTTGGGGCTAGGTGGTGTTTTTGGGGGGCTTTATCCTGTCCTGATGGCATGCTGGGCTCAGAAGATACTTCAGATGGAGAATAGTGTGACCTTGGAGGATGCATTGTGTTGCACTGGTGGTCACCTGTCTGAGAACCAGAGATAGGATAAAGAGTCAGTCACAAGCGAGAGCATGAACACTCCACAGTGTAAGTGCACTTTTTGCACATGTGTTAATGCTGTTTCACATTGACTACAACACCTCATGGCCCACACAGCACTGTATCTGAATAGTGCTGATGTTGTCTTGTTTACACTGTGTGTTTGTGTGAAATGTGTAATGAGGTGAATTCATTCATTCTGTGTGTATAATGTATTCTACATTATATAATGTAATGTATAATATGTGTAATGTATACATTATATTATGCATAATGTATAACGTGTTCTACAGCTACATTCATGCCCAGATCCCCAGATTTTGATCTTGGGGATCAATAAAGTACATCTGTCTGTCTGTCTGTCTGTCTGTCTGTCATTCTGCATGTGGCCTTTCTCCAGTCCAGTGAAGCCAGTGACAGGTTGTAGCTCATGCTTCATGATGGTGTTGGGTGTCAGTTTTTTCTGGTCCCTCATCATTTCCAGGAATGCACAATGATACTAGAATCATATTGATCTCAGTGAATAATTGTTTTAAAACACGTCTCGTCGTCTGACAGGTGTTTAGATATTTGATGCATTTACTGTAACCACGGAAGAGCAGAACGTTTTGTGCTACTGGGCTAAAATGTGTGCATTTTATTCATTTTTCTGCATTCGTGACCCCACAGAAAGTCAGTCGTATGGAAAATGCACTCGTGGTTAATTTGTATGTTTGTTGATTTTCTCCAAAAAATAAGTGAAAATAAGTTATCACAGCTTCAGCTGTACAGTTTAGTGCTGTTTATATGCTTAACATGTTGGGGTGAAAATAAAACCTAAAATGTGGCCTGTGCAAACATTAAGGCATGTTTTATGTTTCATGCTCTGTTTTAAATATGTTAAAGTCAATAACAGCAAATCAGTAGAAATTCTGCAGAAAAATGCTATATTTAAGTTTGTTCCGTGGAGAGGATATGTTAACTTATTTTCACTAGGAAATTTAATAAAACATGTAGATTGACTTAGGTACACATCTGTAAATGTTATATGTCTCTAATATGTTAATCCAGGTAGACATTGTATTATATACAGTACTGTGCGAAAGTTTTAGGCATCTAAGCAAATTTTTAAACAATTTAGCTCAGCAGTGAGTTTACCGCAAAATATACATTAGAATAAAGTCACATTGATAATTCAAATAAACATAAAAACAATAAAAAGTAACAAGAATTTCTTGGGTCCATATTTTTCCTTGGCACCTTCACAGCCACCACAGAGACTCTTTAATATCATCAATTACATAATGAGCACAATTTACTGAGCACTGATTGGTCAAACCAGGAGCTGCTTTTTAACTACATATAATACTGGACTTCCTCGAGGAGAGACTTGGAAATGGTTAAACAAACACACTGACATCCAGAAAATCACTATTTATAGTAATATATATATATATATATATATATATATATATATATATATATATATAATTATTAATTAATATTCTATAAATTTTGTTTATTCAAATATTAACACATTTCTTGGCAAATAAACACAAACTACACAAATAGATTTTGAAAATGTGTCATGGGTGCCTAAGAGTTTTGCACAGTACTGTAAATGT
Organism: Pygocentrus nattereri; assembly: GCF_015220715.1. Taxonomy (NCBI): domain Eukaryota; kingdom Metazoa; phylum Chordata; class Actinopteri; order Characiformes; family Serrasalmidae; genus Pygocentrus; species Pygocentrus nattereri. The sequence continues at coordinate 12,046,300 of NC_051216.1, read as the reverse complement.
TTACGCATCAGGATCGAAAATCTGGTGCCGATACATAAAAAAGTGACAAATTTTATGATACTGACGCCAAAATATAAGACTTCAGCCCACGATTTCTGTATCAATGTGTTCCTAATTATTTGCTAAAGTTACAGTTCTTTAAACACAGTAAAACCATAAAATATTCAGATTTATAGAATTATGTTAAACTGCTATTAGAGTAACATTATTATTATTATTATTAGTAGTAGTAGTATTCATAAGGATATAATTGTGCATGCAGTTGAGCTGAAGTGTAATGAGCCTAGGATTGTAAATACTGCTCAATAATGCTTCTTGAAACCAAACCTTTAAGTCCACCTAAAATACAGTAATAACTTGCAGGTGTTTTTCTCTGTTTTCCTCAGAGATGGCGAGTGACCGTGTGGCCATCCTGACCGACGATGAGGAGGATCAGAAGAGGAGGTATGTCCTGGCTGAGCCATTTAATACCCTGTCTTTAGGGCAAGAAGCAAACAGTTCTCCACCTAGTCAAACACCGCCACCCGCCTCATCTGAATCACCGCCTGCCTCTCAGCAATCAGACTGCCTGGAGCGGACCTGCATGAGAATAGACAGCCGCCTCTTAATCTCCAAGGTGTTCTACTTCTTCTTCTATGCTGCCTATGGCTCCTTGCATCCCCTTCTGGCTGTTTACTATAAGCAGCTGGGCATGACCCCCAGCCAGAGCGGCCTGCTGGTTGGGATCCGCTACTTCATAGAGTTCTGTAGCGCCCCCTTCTGGGGAGTGGTAGCTGATCGCTTCAATAAGGGCAAGGCAGTGCTACTCTTCTCCGTGTTTTGCTGGGTGGTGTTCAACTGCGGCATTGGCTTCGTTAAGCCGGCAGCTATGACTTGTGTAGAAAAGGGACCAGATGCTGCTACGCCGGCAAACATGTCACAGTCTGGTTCCCCTGGAAACCACACCAGACACCGCAGACACTTGACTGGGGAATCATTCTCCCTGCCACTACTTCAGGACTACTCCGGGTTTTATAGTCCTCAAAATAGGTACAGAAGAAGTGATAACGTGAGCGTCTTGGATGTAAATGCTGCACAGAACTTTACCACAATACTGTCCACTGACCTGATGACAACAGCGTCCACCACATCCACCACAACAAAAACTACTTCCACCAAGTCAACCTCCTCTACTGCCAAGTCCAAAGAATACATCATCATTTACAGTAAAGACCAGGTGGAGACCATCTTCCTTGTGATCCTGTTGGTCATCATCATAGGAGAATTCTTCAGTGCTCCAGCTGTGACCATTGTAGACACAGTGACACTGCAGTACTTGGGGAAGCACCGTGATCGCTACGGCCTGCAGAGAATGTGGGGCTCTCTGGGTTGGGGCATAGCGATGCTGTCGGTGGGCATCTGGATCGACCACACGCACATCACCCTCATCATCCAGGGCGCTGGCTGTATCTTACCAGACTACAAGAACTACCAGATCGCCTTTATTGCCTTTGGGGTGCTGATGGCAATAGCCCTCATTGTTTCCACGCAGTTCCGCTTTGACGGCGGGGAATACCAGCCAGATCGTGAGGAGACTGTGGAGCAGGAGAAGGTGGACGAGGTGGAGATCCCACAGGTGATCCAGAATGTGTCTGAGTCTGGCTCAGAAGAGGTTCCGGGGTGCCCCGAGTCCAGCAGCCGGCCACCATTCCCCTATAAGGTATTGTTATTTAAGGGCGTGACTGCACTGATTTAGCACTAAATATGTGCTAAACATGCCAAAAATCTTCATTATTTTTATTGTCAGTGTTCTATTATTGTGTAAATAATTCTTCCAGTCACATATGAGTGTTATGTGTGTTTTTCAAGTTCAGCCGTAACAAAATAATCAAACTGAATCGAATTGTGGTGAAATTTGAGCTTTCATGATGCATGAAATTGTTTCCTGAAGAATTGTGAATGAAATCAAATCGTGAAGTCAGAAATGTACCAACTTGTGTTTTTCCATCTTTATTATAGTGGATTGAGCTTAGTTTGGCACTGTTATATATTGTATTGTAATATAGAGTATTTAATTGCATTTCCCAGTTCAATTGTACTATATCTATCTTATGAATACCATTTAGTAAACTCAGGCTCTGTCTGATGATGAGATGACACCGAAGTCTTTCTTGATTCTTGGTTAGGACCTGATCCGGCTGCTGTGCGGCGTCCGTTATGGCTCCGTGCTCTTCGTGGCCTGGTTCATGGGCTTCGGTTATGGCTTTGTCTTCACATTTCTCTACTGGCACCTGGAGGACCTGAAGGGGACCACTACACTCTTCGGGGTCTGTGCTGTGCTCAGCCACATCTCTGAGCTCACCGCCTACTTCATCAGCCACAAACTCATCGAGCTCGTCGGCCACATCAGGTATGAGCTGCTTGAGGAGCAGAGAAACCAGATGCACATGTGAGCGGAGTTCACACTGTGTAATAAAGGTACAATGTGGCAAAAATCTACACAGTTTCTCCTTTTCACCATTGTAATTGATCTGCCAAGACATTTAGCATTGTGCAAACTGCACGGCTTAATTTAAAGACTAGAACCAAGTTAAAAGCAAACAGTAACTTGAAAAATGTAACTACTGCCACATCTGTTGAAAACATGCTTCCCTGCATCAGTGCAGCAGCAGACAGAGTGGGATTGTTCAGTTTAATATACTAATACTAATTAATAATATTAATAATTAATTAATACTAATAATACTAAGATGGTAGTTTGAATGAATTTGGAGGAATAGTCCATATACCAGGTTTTAAATGATAGAAGAAATATTTAATCATGCGTAGAACCATTTATACATTCATATGGTTCTTTGACTTACAATAGTTCTACATATAACCATTACCTTTACCAAAGAACCCATGAAGAACAACTTTCTTTGAGATTGCAGCTCTGGTGTCTATTTTGTGATGAATACAGGTAGACTCAAGAGTTCTTTAGTGAAGAAAATGGTTCAATACAGAACCATGAGCACTCAAAGACAGTAGAAAGCCCTTTTTGGTGCTATATAGAAGCCTTTTTGAAAAAAGGTGCTATACATGCCATACATACGTTCATTATACAAAGAACCGTTTAATCATGCAAAGGGGTCTTTAAATGTTCATGTTTCTACGTAAAACCATTTTCTTTAAACTCCTCAAAGAACCATATGAATGTATAAATGGTACCGTTGGAGAACCATCTGTTTTGAGTGTGTAGAATCTTTGTGGCCTGTATGGTTTTGTTCTACAACCGTGGTAAGAGCTACAGTCATTCTGGTTTGGTTATATATGTTAGCTTATCGTCAGGACTGGTTGACACCACAGGGATTCCCGGTGGTTATTTGCGTAATGCATGCTGGGTACTGTAGCGAGAAAATATTACTGTACAAAAAAAACATTAAACTCTAGTTTTAGGCCGTAATGCCAGATTAAGTGTTTTCAAATAGACTTGCTGTTTGTGTGGTTTCTGACACTGTGTGACATACTGTTATCTATTTCATTTTTTTTAACGTTCTGTTATTCTTTTGTGATATTAAACCTTAACAACATAGTACAGTATAAACTAATATAAGACAACTCTTTGTTCGGTTTTCCTACACCCTAGATCCGTCCTTGTCTCTCTGCTCCACTCAAAGCAATACAATAAAACAGTAAAAATAAAAACAAGTACAAACACAAAAAAATACCTTGGTGAATAGAAAATAAAATTGACACATGTACATACCCGTACATACACAAACATATATACATTTGTACACATACACCTACATATACATACATACACCAACATATTCATACACCTGCATATACATACACACACGGTACCACACCATATTAATAATAATGTTAGTAATTACCTCCTTTATAGTATAATTGAAACACCATTTCTAGATCAGTTACGTTTCCATTATTATTATTATTATTTTTTTATTTTATTTTTTTTACCCCATTCCCTTTAAATAGTCACCCCATAGGAGCCTAAGCTAGTTCAGTCTCAACCCTCAAATTTATAGCCCTAAAACTAGGGCAGTAGCTGGAGTTCAGCATCGCATAGAAGTCATATGATGTATTATAAAGAAACAGGTCGAGGGTCTCCTCAATCAGATGTGTGTAAACCCTCAAAGTGTGTTATAAAAGATAACCAAGTGTCAAAAAACTTATCTTTTGAGCCTTTTATAGTGAACTTAATCTTTTCCATTTGAATGTGGGCCATAACTTCATTAATCCATCTGTTATGTGTGTGTGTGTGTGTGGGGGGGGGGGGGTTAGCCCCCTTCCAGTTAAAAGAATTAGGCATCTTGCTCTGTTTTCTATTTATGGCTAAAAACAGTAGAAGCGTCCAGCTTGCCTCTTTTTCTAGAGAACTGTGTGTTAGACAGTTTCAGAAACCACATACACAAGCAAGATTACTTAACAACTTGAAGCAGTTCGAGGAAAGGGTAGGATGATAAAAGCATACGGCTTGCACAATCCTAATTGGTGAGCTCCTTTTACTTGTGCACAGCATTAGCTTCTGCAGTGGAAAGCCAAAAAGTCTTCAGACACCACACATGTCCACCCTTTTTTTTGACTTGGAGTACATTAAGACAGTGCTGCATTTAGTGCGGCAGGTGGGGACGCTCCAACAGTGGGTCTTAATTTGGTTTAATCAGTACAGTCTGAGGGAGCAGAGTGTGGTATTAGATTTATAATCACCTTTTACTCTGTGAGGTGTAGCTCAAACGCAAAGTATGGCTTCCTGTTATTGGCTTGTACGTGGGTGCCTACACGTTTGCATTGGCCAGTGCAAGGAAGCTGCTCGAGTTGTGAGCAGTGGCATTTTTTTTTTCTGTTGTTCTTTTACAAAACACGAGAACAAAGAGCTGATAGGCAGATACCATTTTCAAAGTCATCGTCAGCTCACTGAGACTGTGCCACTCCATCCTTCCTCTTGCGAACCGTGTCTGCAGTTCAGAATGCATAAAAATCTATGAGCCCTGTGTGATGTATCCAACTCCAGGAATCCTCACTTGCATGTTAAGTCCTCGGTGTGCACTTGTTTTTGATCGGTTTCAGCCTTTGAGCTCAAAGGGCCTAAATCACGGAGAACTGAAATTTCCCCAGTTTTCAGAAAGTGCAAAAGTTTGATGCAGTGTTTTCAATGTTTGATGTGGTATATACAGTTATGCCCATAAGTATTTGGACAGCGATGTAATGTTTGTAATTTTGTCCCTGTACACCACCACCAAAGATTAGAAATGAAGCACTCAGCACTGATTGAAGTGAAGGCTTTCAGCTTTAATTCAAGGGGTTTAACAGAAATATTGCATTAACTGTTTATGAATTACAGCCATTTTTGATATAGTACATCCATTTGAACTCATAATTGGACGGTTGACTGATAAGCAGTTTCCTGTCCAGGTGTGGCCGGTTGCCTCATTATTTCATGACAAATTAAGGAGATAAAAGGCTTGGAGTTAATTCCATGTGTTGTGCATGCGTTGAGTAGCTGTTCCTGGGAACTCTCTCTATGTGGTCCAAAGAGGAGTCGATGCAAGAGAAGGGGGCCTTCATTAGACTAAAAAGACAAAACAAACCTATCAGAGAGACAGCAGAAACTTTAGGAATGGACAAATCAACAGTTTAGTACATTCTGTTCTGATAAAAGTTTCTTTGGACATATGGAACCAAGATTACCTTGTATCAGAACGATGAGAAGAAGAGTGGGGAGAAGGAAAGGAAGGGCTAATGATCTTTAGCGTACCACATTTATATGTCAAACCTGGTGGAGGCAGCTGGGCATGTATGGCTGCCAGTAGAACTGGGTCACCGGTGTTTACTGATGATATGACTGATGATAGGAGTAGCAGAATGAATTCTGGAGTTTGTGGAGCTACACTTCCTTCTCAGATTCAGTCAAGGGCTTTAGATATTGACCCAAAACGTGTAGTGAAGGTAGCCCAAGAGCTTCTTAAGGCAAAGAAACGTAATGTTCTTAAATGGCTGAGTCACTCGCCTGACCTCAACCCGGCTGAGCATGTTTCTCATTTACTGAAGACAAAACTGAAGGCAGAAAGACTCACAAACAAGCAGCAGCTGAAGGCAGGTTTTTGAACCAATGCTCAGAGGAAGGCGACTGCCAGATCTGCCATGACTAGAATCATGTTGGGTGATTGGGGGAAGATTGTGGGGAGTTGGGGCATCCTACCCACCCAGATAGCGAGGCCAATTGTGCTCTCTTAGCCTCCTGGCCACTGGATGATAGGGCCAACACTTAGACTGTTGCACCACTCGGAAGGCCACACTCCTTATAACTTGTGAAGGCGTGGGGCTGAACTGCTGCAGGCAGAAAGGGTGACATCACAGAAACAATGAATTCAAAACAGGCTGTTTTGCAGCTTAGTTTTCATGTGTTGTCTGTGTGGACTGGGTATTGAATGGTTCAGACTCCTTTATTTAAAAAAAAAGTGAGGGACATTCAGTTTCCCATGATGAGTTCTTTAACCTATTTTCACTTTTCACTCAGAAAATCAACAAAATATGTAATTTGGCCAGCAGTGTTAAACTTTTACATATCACACTTTGTGTTACATATGTCACCAGGTCTTCCCATCAAGGTACTCTTAAATATGGTTTAATGCTCAGCTGTGTTTCTGCCCGCAAAATCACAAGTGCTAGTATTGTGGTTTTCTGTGTTAAGGAGGCTTAAAGGTTTGTTTTATTCTACCTGCTGTACCTGCCCACTTGTTGACTTTAGCACTAAATCAGCACCGCTGGCAGTCTTTCCTTTACCAGCTGTTAAAAAAAGGGCACAGGCAAACAACGCCATGGCCAAACAGAGAGTGGGCAGGGAGCTCCAGGCACACTCTGAAACGTGCTCATCCTCCATCTGCTGCATGCTGTTTCACTAGTGAGTGTGTTTGCTAAAGCTTCCTGCCCTGCAGACAAAGTGGCAAATCACTGTGAGCAGGAAAGGTTCTACTTTTAGATTCTGTTAATTTTATTGACAAATCATTTTATGACACGTTTTAGAATTCATTTATTGTTGGGTTAAAGTAATGCTGGGCAGGATGATTTGATTGGTCTGCCTCCTCTTCAGCTGGTGGAGCAGAAACTACCAGCTCCCATAAATTCAGTAATGAATATGTGTGGAATAATATGTGTCTCGTTCAGTTGGACTGATTAGTGTAAAGAGGCCATAGTATTACCAGTGACAGGCCTTTGGATAACTGTTATTCTTCATTTAGTATAATCTCTTCAGCAGAATTGTTCTGGTGATGATTATTAGGGTTATTTTTAGACTTAAATTGCATTATGCATCATCTGGGTGATACTGTGTGGCAGTTGCTGTATATTCTGCTCTATAAACTGCACAGTAATATGACATTGGCTGTTTTTTAATTTACATGTTGTAATATTACCCTGTCAGTTTCTACATTCTGTCAGTGTAGCATTTCTAAGCTGGCCTTGAGCGCCGGTTTTCTGCTGTGAAGGTATAGGCTGATTTTAGCTTGGCTGTGGACACTTTCTTTGAGGTTCTTGCTCTCTTTAGTGGCCTAATTTCAGCTTTCAGTGTACTAAGGGAGCCCATGGGTCTGAGTAACTCTATCCTCCCATTAGCACGCCATGCTTTGTCCGTGCATTTAGCCATTGATCCAGTAGGCTTCCTGCTCTTGTGGATCAATTCAAAAGCTAACCAGCTGTGCTAAAAAAGCTGGTGACAGAGCCAAGGCCATGTGGAGAAGAAAGCCTTCATCCCCAATTTGCATGGATATCTCAGGCGCTTGTCACATCAGCGCTGTGTTTGCATGCTATAGCATTTGAGAGTCACAAGACCTTGTCGGCAAGGAGTAGGGACTTGGCTTTGTCATGATCTGTTTGAAGTGCTACAGAACGCTATGGTGCTTCTGATAACTTCATTACTGTCATCATCAGCCTCACATACTCCACACACAGAGTTAAATGGACTGTCTAATGTCTGTTGTACGCCAAGATGGCCACAACTTTTAGAATTTTTGTCAGTCACTTGCTGTCTGCCTGTCCTCAATTCTGTGGGTGTAATTTATCAGTTTTATTGGTTCACACACTGTATTATTTTATATGTATTATATGTACTGTACCAATGTACTGCTAATGGTAGTGTACTACTTTGTTATACTGTTTATTATGGAAGTATGCAGTTGTAGATGCAGCCAGTCTTTCATCCACGGCTCCTGGGGAGCAATTAGGTTAGGTGCCTTGCTCAAGGGCACTTCAGTCACGGATTGTCAGGTGAGGGGATCGAGGACTGAGGTCACAGGACTGGTTCCCTAACCTGCAACCCACGACTGCCCACTATCAAAGTATGAATTCTAACCTTTTCTGTTATATATATAATTGTATATATAGTATAATTGAGTATTATATTTGAGAAAACTTCAAACAGAAATGTACAAAACCTGTAAAACAGGGGGTGAAAACAGCAGCAGCGGTGATGGAACTCATGGAGTTAAAAGATGATATAATAACTCAAAAAGGCCAAATCTGCCCTGCAAAACAGGTTTTGATGGATGTGTTATAGACCCGGTGGATGCACTGGGGCTGTTAGGTCAGTCCTTTTACTGTCCGTCTCTCGGCCCCTCCCTAGGAGCGCATGACTCATTCTCTTACAGTGACAGAATGGAGCCTAACGTCATGATTGCCAAGCAGCACTGTGTCTAAACATGACAACACCTCTGTTAAAAGAAATGGGCTTGGCTTTCATTAGCTGCGCCCTGTGAAACATTATGTCCATTTTGTGTATTCTAGCATTGTCTTTTCAATGAGCTACAAAGGGTTGGGAGATGTTTTTGTGTTGTTCTAAGCGGGTTTTCATGTCTTTTGTCACTCAGTATTTTCTCTCCCACCCTGCAGAGTGCTGTATATCGGCCTGGCCTGCAACACTGCACGCTACCTGTACATTTCCTACCTGCAGAATGCTTGGATAGTTCTGCCCATGGAGGTCCTTCAAGGTGAGAGAAATGAGGCGTGCCTATGTTGACTTCTTAGCCAGGCAGTGTTTAAACTGGAGGCTTGACTAGAGCTTCAGGTTCAGCTGAATGCATGAATCAGCTTTTTGACTTCTCTCTCTTCTTTAATACCTAACGCCCTTTTATCTGTTGCAATAACAGTTCAGAATTGCATCTGACTGAGAATATGGATATGGAGCCTACTGCTACATTCTTAGTTAATGCTGAGCATTAACTAAGAAAGGACTCCTTTTCTTTAATTAATGTGATTTCTCAATGCTGTGATTTATTCTTGTTTATTCATGTTGGTATATAAATAACATAATCTAGCAAAAATTTAAAAACGTTTTATTTTGTGCTGGCATGTTACCAAGCAGCCATTTTTATTGAGTGTGTTTACATGCACTTAATAATCCGATAACTGCAGAAAATCTGATTTTGTCAGTAATTCGGTCAACATGTTTACATGCACTCGAATAATCAGATAACGGGGAAACTCCAGGTCTACATGAGTCAGTTAGTAACCAGATTTCTGCTTTACAACCAGCCTAAAAGCTCCCAGAAGACGTGATGGAAACGTAACGTAAAACTCAAACTTCATGCCACTTTTTTGAAACGCATCACACCACTTTACCTGAAAATATGAGCATACATCATCTAGAAGATGAAGAATATTTAAATCCTTAATTTTGTCAAGCATGTATTTGGTTTCAGTGTCGCTCCAAAAGTGTTTTGCTGCATCTCACAGCAACGCTGCCGGCTTATTTCTGGTACTGCCATTTGTTTTCGCACATGCGCAAACTGAGAAATCTGAAAGAAATCAGAGAAAGAGTGCCTACGCATTAGACAACGCAAGGATAGAGCAGTAGACGCAGACGCATGAATATCTTGTTCTAGAAGGCGTGTATATGGCTGGAGCAGGGCGGAGTTTGTACAGTTGAAAATCCAGTGAGAAAATTGAACCAGAAACAAAGAAATATGGGCGAAAGAAAAGTGTGGCAATGGCCATGTACAGAGCCAAGCAGACGACCACCACGAAGGCAATGGTTTTATTGGTTGACATGCCTCCACACCAGAGTCCATTGCGGCAAAAGTTGAAAGGGTTTGAACTTGTTTGACACTCAGTGCAGCGTCTTTTCATTGCATACATAGTTTCTAGTCGACAGAGCTGACGCAGCGTCCTAACTGAAACTCCTAAGAGCGTTGGACTGCGTTTCTGCCACTGCGTCAACTTCTAGTGTGTAGGTACCCTAAGAGTTTACATTCACTGAGAAATCTGATTACTGAGCTAAAATCCAGCTCTCTGCGTCAGATTTCTTAATCGGATTTCTAAGATAAGATAAGATAGACGTTTATTATCCCACTGGGGGAAATTTGATTTCTAGACCTCATCCCTAAGAAATCGGAGTGTGCTGTTTACATGACCATTTGAACAATCAGATATATGCGGAAATCAGATCATGATCGGATTATTGAGTTCATTTACATGCACTCATTGTTGCAAGCAAATCAATAGTACTCCTTTCCATAGCGGTGTGAATGTGTGCACACGCTCACAGTGCATCCAGCAATAAAGGCAGCATGAAGCTTCTTTTATACAGTGATATGTGACATGGCCATGCATGCAAACCCTAAAACCCCAAGCTAAGGCTTATTGTGCAGTAATTACATGGAAAATAATGCAAACAGACTGAGTTATTCCTAAGTTAGTTCAGTCCTTAGTTAGTTATTCCTTAGTTAGTCCTAAGTAAGGTCAGTTAAAGGACACAAAGTTAAAGTCACTAAATGTATCTCAGATGAGACGTTAGGGTAAGATAGGGTTCATATTCATTTACTGAATAGAAGGATGTTAGGACAATTAATCTTAGTCAAGCTGCACTAACATTCCTCCACAGTAGCCTTTCCTGTCCATCAGGCCTATACAGTATTAACCAAACCCTGATGAGCTTAGACAGGAGAAGCCAGTTTGGCTGCTTTTGCCTTTGTTGTTTTCTAAATATGTTGACTGTAAACTACCAGTTTTTTCTAGTTCTCACATCACCAGCCTGAAGGGGAGGCTGGGCTTGCTGGGCTTTTTAGTATCTGTTGGATGACCCAGATGAGATAGCGACCTCAAAAACTTTTCAGTTATACTTTCTGCCTCCACGCAAACCAAACCCTGTCGTTTTAAAACTGTTTTTAACTATTCTTTGCTCTCATATCAAAAACTAGCTTAGTTTTAGTTTTTAGTTCTTGAAACTATCTTGAAAATCACTTGAAGACACCAGCTTCCTTATACATTAAATATTTAATGATGAATGAGCCAGAGTTCCTAAAATCTTATAACACTGACCTATTAGAATTTAAATGTGTTTTTTCATGACAGTAACAAATTATTTTAATCTGAAAACTTAAATGAGCTCATAAATTTATTTTGCTTAGCAATTTATTGGTGCCTCTTGAGATGTTGGTTCTTTAATCAACATTTAAACAAAACTTTCCACATAAATTACCACCATTTCAAATATCAGGCTTGATGTTGACACACAGCACTGTAGTGTTAGTAATGCTGCTGATAATATGTCACAAAGTTAGCTTTGAAATGTTTGTTCTGAAGAAGTTCACGGTGATTATCAGTGATTACTGATTATATTGAGATTAGCCCCAAAGATTTTAAACTTTTCAGTAGGCAAGGTTTTCAGGTATAGCCAAACTCTCCAGCCCAAAGTTTACATAAAAGCTGCCCACCAGAAGCTGCGGCCTAATTTGGCAGGAAAACTGTGAACCTGGCAACGTAAGGCAAGGCAAGTTTATTTATATAGAATTTTTTTAGAAATTAGAACCATTTGCCAACTGTGTTTTGCACACTGTGGAATTAGACCTCCGCATTTAACCCATCCGTGCAGTGAAACACCCACATACACACTAGTGAACACACGCAGCCCTGTCCAGCACCTTTCTTACACAGCTGTCATTCAAAGTGCTTAAAATTGACAAAATACAGTCAGAAAATACAGATTTGTCACTAATGGGGCAGCTATACTAGGCACTCCATGGCCAGTAAAAAGCGTGTGATTCAACATGACCACATGTGTGCACTCTGCTCTGATCACCTGCATCCTTGAAAGGAAGCACTCCCATAGTAAACTTCACAAATGAAAGAAATTTAAAATGTTGATAATAGGAATATTAAGTGATGTCACATTAATCCAAATGGGATGGAAAAGTGGGATGGTCATTTTACAAGGGGGATTTTTTTTTCCCCCCACCTGTTCTTGGCTGGGAGGTTGGCATCCCCCCTCTCATCTGCCTACAAGTTGAGTCCTGCTTACACAGGTGCACTGTTGATCAGACATTGTTTATGGTAGTCTGTGCCAGCACTGCTGTGATACTAAGATGGCAGTGTTTGTGGTGCTGGTACAAGTGTAGCACATCGATTGTGTTGGGGTTTTATATACATCATTGTCACTGCTAGGTTGAGAGTGGTCCATCCAACAATATCCAGCCAAGAGTTCAGAAAATGACCACTGATGGAGGACTAGACCGTGTCTAACACAGACTGTGGATCTTCATCAGCACGGTGACTAGGGAGCATGTAAATAAAAAAAAAAAATATTCCCCAAACCATTTAAAACAGGAGTTGTCCTTTACATTGTGTGAATATTTGATAATGAAGGGACCGACAGAAACAGTCCAAAATACCATGATAACATAATGTTTCCTTCCTTCTATAAAGGTATTGTTTCAGATGAAGTTTTCTCATGACAGTGATGTTATGTAACCCGGTGATAAGGGCAGTACTGTGTCTTTCCTGACATTATTCTGTCTTGCAGGGCTGACGCACGCGTCTGTTTGGGCAGCATGTATTTCATACCTGAGTGCAGCGGTTCCTCCAGCTCTGCGGACCTCAGCGCAGGGCATCCTGCAGGGCCTGCACCTTGGCCTGGGGCGCGGCTGTGGCGCCATGGTGGGAGGAGTCTTTGTCAACTACTTTGGTATGGCCATGACAAAGGCAGAAAATGCAAACCCGAACCACACCTGTGTCTGTCACAGTCAGTATGAATGTAGAAGGTCACATGGCTCACGTCACTGTGAGATCATTCAGACCCTGTTAACAGACATTCGATACCACTGAAACCTTTACACTTATGTAAAAGTCCTGCAGATGACGTTCAGAGAAGAATTGCAGCATGTAATAATAAAAATAGAATACCTAAAAAAGTATGCATGAATACATTGACACACAGTTAACTATAGACTTATTGATAGATGGTCTTATGGACTTATACACTGTTTCTTTTCTTCCTGTGTTTCCTTTTGGTCTTGTATAGGAGCGGCTGAAACCTTCAGGGGTTTAGGAATGGCCTCTCTTATCATCCTACTCATCTTCGCCCTCATTCAGAGTCTTATTGGGGAGAATGGTGATAAACGTAAGTTTTCAGGGAATATTATTTTAAAAGAGAAAGCAGTAACACTTTATCTGGAGTGGTCCTTTATAGATGATTGATAAACTCTTAACAGATGATCAGTAACACATCAGCGACATATCAGTGAAGTAGCAGTAGTGAAGCGTCTGAATACACTGAAGTAAATATCTTGTAGATGAGCTGTTGGATATATTACTAATTTATTAAGGAGATGTGGGGTTAATATGCTACTTCCTTTACACACAACCTAACCTTGCCAACCTTACACAACACCTAACCCTCACCCTGGATTTTCTCCCCAATTTAGTCGTTTCTAACTCCACCCGCTAGTTAAGACTCCCCCAATCACACGATACTACCAATGCTAAGAGGTTGAAGGCAGCACAGGCTTCCTCCAAACCTGTGAAACCAGTCTCTGCTTCTTTTCGAACTGCCGCTCACACAACGTCACGGGACAGCCGAACGCGCTCGGAGGAACGTGCCAACCGCCAGATCTGTTACATCAGCTAACAGACGTCTGCGCTGAAAAGCATCGTGTTGAGTGATGGGGGGCCACCCACCCAGCGAGAGCGAGGCCAATTGTGCTTCTTGGACTCCCGGCTATGGACGGCTGTAGGATCACCAGGGATCGAACTTGCGGTTTCCTGATGATAGGGCCAACGCTTAGATGGTTGCGCCACTTGGGAGCCCCCTGAGTGGTCCTTTTTAAATGAAACAAAGTGTCACCCAACTTTCAATACAAAGCACTTAAGTACAGAAGCCCTAGATCATCTAAGATCACTTAACATTCAAGAAATCCTGTTACTTTTTATTGTGCTTATGTATTCTTGTATTTATTTTAAGTTACATAGTACATACAGAATCTGTTGATACCAAATGTAAATTGAAATTGTAATTTTATATGAAAGGTACAACTATAACAGTTATTTTTCTAATGGTTAAAAAATTCAATGTGAAAAGACGATTGCACAGTACAGTTATCATAACGCACAGTTTCACAGAATGCACACTGATCTAAATGACTCGTTTGTCCACACAGGGGATTCCATGTTGGCCGAAAACATTCCAGTGCCTTCCAGTCCGGTGCCAATCGCCACCATAGACTTGGTGCAGAACCCCACGGAATCGGCACCAAGGCTGGAGTGCAAAGCTCCTGCCAAGAAGAGCAAGGCTCAGGAAGAGCAGGAGGATGTGAATAAGCCGGCATGGGTGGTGTCCACTTCCCCTTGGGTCACCGTTGCCTTCGCCCTCTATCAGATCAGAGATAAGGTTGCCATGGCGAAGAACAACACCTCGACCCAAGAGACCCCACAGGTAGGCTGGTACCCACTGTAACGAGCAGCGCATCTGAGGCCATCCGTCACCATACATCAGACGTTTCTCTTAAAAAAGCTCTTAAAAACACTGTTTAATTTGTTCTTTCTCTTTTTTGCTTATTCTTTACTTTATTAACTGTTCTTTACTTATTAAGTGGCTGTCTCTTAAGGTTTTTGTGTTTGTTAACCAGTTTCAAGAATTGTGGGACTGACTTTTCAACCCTTTCTTTTCACATTCATGCTTTCTCTGTGCTCAGAAGAAAGGTGAGAAAACCTTGTTTTATGTTCTTTGGGTGTTTGTTCTCTAGTCTGTAACAGTGCAGCCTCCTTTACTATGTTGAGTAGCGCTGCATTGCTCTGTCTACACATTTCCTATTCTGATTTTCACCGTAGCACAAGTGAATATAACAGCTTATTGGAGCATTTCAATAACACTGTGTCTGTCTTACTGGCGAAAATAAACTCTAGATGCTATATTTGTTCCTCTCATGTCTTATCATGGAAACTCTTTGATAAAGTGTCTTGAAGTCTGGCCTCCTTCCCCTCTCATGTTCTGTTTGTTCTGTGCTTCATTTTCCTGCTCAAGCTTTTTTTGTTTCAAACTCCAACTTGTCTTGTAATTTTGGGACGAAGGAGAGCCAAGGAGCGACCAGCGTTCACCTCATTCCATCAGCTCAATATGCAACAAGCCAGGTTTATAGCAGAAGTGATCCTCATTTTAAACAGTAACATGCACTGTATTGTTTTTGTATTATTAAGTCCACTGATGTTGTAGATATAGTTGAGTAGAAATCGGTGTCAACTCCAGAGCAGCGAGACAGCCTTAGCACTAAATGTAGGTTACAAAACGGATCCATTAGTCAGCCACACAAGAGTCATAAGTGCATAATAATTATCAGCAGTTTATCAAAAGCCAAAAGCACCAGCACACAAATAATTCACAGCTTCTGCTCACAGAACTAGAAGCCTATCTAATAGTTCATTTCCATTGAACTATCCTCATTTACTCAGTCACTCAGAGTGGTGTCATGTGAAATGCTCTGTTCTAGAGAAACTCTTCAAGTCAGAATTGTTCACACTGCTGGTGATAGGAACTGAACGCCTCTTTGGAGTTCAATGCCTCTTCAAGCTTCCTCACAGAAAGTTATGTTAAATAGTTATTGATGCACTGCCTGATGCGTGAGACTTTGCTTTGTGATAGTTTTGAGAGATTTTGGCCTGTATTTTTCTCATTCATTCATGATTGGAGTGGTACATTATACTGTTATCAACATTGAAAATTCATAAGATATGTATGTTCACTGGTTTTGGATAGTAAACAGAATATCCGCATCATATTGTGACTCCTGGTTCTTATCACTGCCATTATAAGGAATCTGAGGCAGCAAGTTGCTGTAGAACGGTGTAGTAGTTATTCTTTGTTTTTAAATTGGTGTAATTCCCCTTTAAGTAGTTAAAGCCTGACTTTCTGATGTATCCTTTGCTTGTAGGAGAGCAGTAAGCAGGAGTCCACAGCGCCATCTGCTGGAGAGGCTCCATCCCAAGCCAGCGAGCCTCCCACTGCACCAGAGCAAGCCTCTGTAAATGAGGATCCCGATCAGCCAGCTTCTGATCAGAGTGATCAGAGGGCTTCACATCATACAGATGGTGGCGAATCAACAGAAGACCCAGAAGCTGTCCCTAAAAATGAGGAGGCTGTAGAAACCCCCAGTACTGAACCAGAAAAGCCTCTCCAACAGCTACCCCAAACAAATGAAGAGTGAACTCTCAAATTGAGGGTCAAATCTGTTTGTCCACAATGGAAATGGATCTAAATGTAAACACTGAGTACAGTACAAAAACATGAACTTTGGACCAAAGAACAGATGTCAGGAGTATTTATCTGTTGCAAGGGCTGCTTTATCCATTTATTCTGCCCTTTAAATATGCTTTGCACTGCCGCCTGTGGGTGTTTGTAGCATTGGTCCCTACTTTGCAGCCCTGTACTGACTGTATAAGTATCAAACCTCGTGGCAATGCTGGGAATGTATTCAAAGATGAAATGAAGTGATTAAGCTCAAAGCACACTGACCAAACAGACACAAAGACTGGAAAGGTGTCCTTAAGGATGAAAGAGAGCTTCTGTGTATGTACTGTGATCACATTTGTGCAGTCAAACTGTCCACATGCAGCTAAAATGTATCCTAGAAACACTTAAATAGAAACGTACCAAATTCTGGCAGTGACAATGTATAGCTTTTCATTGTAAGTGTAATTCAGCTAAAAGATTGACTGATGAGCTCAGTCTGTCCTTACAAGCCCAGCTGGGGTTTAAAACGTCATGTGTGTTATATACAAATACAGCACCTTAATTTATCTCCCAAAACAAGATGTTTACATGTAATGCAACGGTAATAATACACTTTGACATCTGAAATTACAATGCCATTTGTATTTATTAAATACAGAAAAAAATAAAAAAATAACTTGCTTTAAAATGAATCTTCTCATAAAATATATGTAAAATTGATATGTAAGGAGAGATTACAGTTTATGGTAAGAAGCATATATAACTAAACAAAGGAGGGCAGACAATTTGTTTACACTAGAGCTGAACAATTAATAATTGTCATATCAAAATTGCAACTTGAAAAAATGCAGAGTAATAACTGCAGTTTTAATTATATACAACATTATTTACACTTATTTTAAGTTTTATGTGGAGAAATTGAGCCTAATAAACTAATCTAATAACGAAGTCTGTGAACTAGAAGTCTGGCTCATAACATTCAGCATTCAAAGTCTGAAAAATGAATATGCTGGTCATTTTGGCAAAAAAGGCCCAGAGCTTAATATATATAGACAGTAATCAGATTTAAACTGCAATGAGAATATTGGTTAGAAAAAATCACAACTTGATATTTTCCCCAAATCGTTCAATCTAGTCCACAATGCACTGTTGATGGGAGTGTGGCTTCGTTTGAGTGGTTATTCCACAGGCAGACACTGGAGGGCAGTATTTCCCTGAATAATAAAAAACGGCCTCATGATTCTGACGCTCTCCAGACAAGTACAGTAAACATTCGAGCCGTTATTAACATTTATACAAAACAGCAGTGTTTCCAACCCAATTGAGACCTTATGTCTATACATCTCAGGGCTAAAAGTAAGAAATCAAGCATGAAGTCGCTGCTGAAAAGCCAAAATCCCAGAGAGTCTCTTGATGAAAAGGGAAAAACACTGCCTGACAGTACATTCCTAATATACAATAGCTGTTCTTCTGAGAGAAACACTCTTCTCATGTGTTTTATCCTACAGAGTGATCCAGTAATCACTTCAATGAAAAAGTGTAAAAGGATTTTGTGTTCAAGTCTGTTTTCTGTCAGAAGGGCTCGTCGTCATCTTCTGTGAAAGGAAGTTGTGGTAGTGGGGTGAAGGGAGTAGGGGGGTACGGGCAGATTGGCCCTCCATAGACAGGTGGGCTGGGCAGGGCAGGAAGGGAATTGAAGGGGCTAGGAGTTGGAGGACTGTGTGAGTATGAATGTAGCGCATTCTCGCTGAGGTCTTCCAATGTGGGCGATGGCTTGGCCGAGTTCAAGAGTGCGTCTTCGTCATACTCCTCTACCAAACCGAAGTGCTGCTCATGGCTCTGCTGCTCATAGCTTTGCTGCTCAGTGGCAGTGACATGGGATCCACTGCGCAAGAACTCAGCAAACCTGTATGTGTGTGTAGACAATGTAAAGAACAGCTGGTCAAAAGAGCTGAAAGAGTGCTGGAAGGATTTGATTGATGTTCAGTGAAATTGCATTAGATGGCATAAGTAATAGAACATCCATTTACCACAATGCACATTATCAGTTTTGCACTGCGCCATCACGAGGTCACTAATGTATCGTTTCACCCCTAGATCAGAATTCATTTTTCCCCCTATCACACTTCATTGCGCCTGTGTGTATCACTGTAGTTATCATCCAGTGTGGGCAGCATGTCAGCAGTGGCTAATTTGATGACAAATTGTGAGCGTACAGGTCTTTTTAGGGCATAGCTAGATGCGTTCACACTAATGACATATATGGGTCACTTACAAACGCAATAGTGGGCTGCCAAAGCAGTAAGACTGAATCTGGTCTATAAAAACTAAAAAATAAATTCAAGCTTGTAATATGAATGTAGTCTTAAAATGTATCAGAATCAAAACCACACAAGTGCTGTAGTCTGCTTAGTAAACCTCAAGGTCAAGTCAAGTTGAGTCTAAGTACAAGTCATTAGTAGTTGAGTCCAATTCTAGTCACGAGTCACCAAAAAAAAATGACTCTAGTCCAAGTCCTGGACTGAACCCTGCCACGCTTCCTTGCACAACCGTTCATGCGCAGGTAAAGACTGCACGCTGTTACTTCCATCTGAACTTACAACTGCAGTAATGTAAATATATCTTTAAATAGTCTGTTACCCTTGTGGAGACCGGAGTTTTAGTACGGTGTCCCATGCAGGGAAGCCAGGATTGTTGCAGTATTTCCTCAATTCCTCTAAAGCAGCTTTAGTGTGTCTCTCCCCTTGCTCCCTATACTCCTCCTCCGTCAGCAGCCTGGTTTTCAGGTGCCTCCTGCCCCGGAAGAGACCCAGCAGCCAACATATCTGTCTGGGGATAGAAAAGCAAATGCTTAATTAACAGACACTAAGCAGGATATTGGGATTATATTTAAATTTTCACCTAGATTAAATGAATTAATTAGCTTGGAAATGGAAACCTTATAGATTTTCTTATGTGACTTTGTAATTCATTTTCATAACACTGATAACTGTCATAAACATGTCATGGCAGATACACATTGTCAGGACTTATGACAGATTATATCCAGTGATATAACAGCATCATGTGACCATTGCCATTAATTGTCATGACATTATGACAATGTTTGATGCCAAGATAGCTACCTCTCTGCATGTGACATGCTGTTATAAAACTATACAATATGGCATCTGTCATAATAATTACCATTAATACTGTAGTAATATTACTGAGCAAATCTGTCATAACAATTTATGACAGCATGGGACACGTACCATGACTCGTTTATGGCACAATGGTCCATGTTATGTAACAGGGTTCACATGAAGTGTTACCTTCATTTTTTGTTAATTCTGCTCATAGGGATCTTGCCTCAAAGTTAAATTTACTCCATAATTCAGAGTAGACATCCTCAAATCTAGACCTTTAATGACAACATTAAAAGGTCCAGTCCTCTGACAAAGTGGTTTCCAATCATAGTCCTCAGGGTCACTGCACGCTCTGTTTTTGCTCTATTTCTGGTGGCAAAACACCTTTGCCAAGTACTCTGCGTTCTTCACTGTAGACTTACTATACTTAGCCAAGAAAATAGGCATCTGCTCAGCGGTACCCATTTCTGCTGAAGTCTCTGCCTTGTTCAAATCCATTTTTATAGTTAAAAACTGCCATTTGCAGCAATTATGATCTACTGTAACCAACAGCCACTGAAGCACAGCTGCTGCAGGCATGTTGGACGTTGGGCCCATACTTATAAATCCAGTTGTTCTAGGGCTACAAGAAAACGGTTAAGTGTCTGCTTAAGTTCCTACCTATGAGTCAGGAAAATGAGGAAAACACTTCTTTTGTGAGTTTCCTCAAACAAATTCTGCCTCTGGGTGTGATGACAATTGGAATAAAGCAAGACCAGTAACCACTGACAATGTAGAGGACATTTTTTTCATAATGGACTCAAAATCTCAGTACCTCCATATCCCCAGCAGTATGGCCCACACCAGAGGCACAATCTTATAGCACAGCAGCACGGTTAGTAGCATCCAGGAAAGAGGGGCATAGGTGATCCCGTGGCAGGCCACCACCATGGCTACAGCCTGCAGACCCCAGGTCATCAGGTTTAGTGTGCGCCTGTTGGTAATTGGACCATGTCTGTAGCAGAAAATAAAACTGACAAGGCCTGACACAAGCAGGTACCCTGTGGGAAAGTAGAGCACATGTAGGGTCAGACTGATGCCTAGTATTTATAACAGTATGAATGCACACAGAGTTCTCATTCATTCTCCACTGTTGTAACTAAAAACTGAAAATGATTTTTTGTTAGATTCAGCATTATATACACATACATACAGTTTTAAGAAAAATATTAAATATTCAGGCTTTACAAAGGTTCGTGTAGCTGAAAAAAATGTAGTCAACAATTTATGTCCAGTCAAAACAGCCATTAAGTACAATGTATTCTTTTTTTTCAGCTTCGCAAAAAAAAAAAAAAAACAACCCACAATTATACAGAAAGCTCAACAACTAAATATAAAATCAAATTTTCAGTATTTACTGTGCACACTTTGCCTTCCTTACAGCTTACATTCTTTTCAGGACATGTTCATTCAGTTTTTCAAAATCTAAAAGAAATCTGCAGGGATATTTTTCACACTTCCAAAGTTCAGTCTTAGAAGTTGTTTGCATTTTGTGCTCTTAAAGTGATGCTGAGGTCTGGACTCGGAAGCTACTTTGTTTTTCTTTCACAGTGAGGTTTCTTGACAGCTACACATCTTTTCAGACTCATAGTGTTGAATTGTCTTCTCACAGTGGAAAGATGGACAGAAACACCTGAGGATTTTTTTTTAGATCTGAAGCCAGAATGGAATTTGATTTTATTCTGTCTCTTTAAGATGAAAGGTTTAAGTTTGTTTATCTGATGGCGAGTTTTTGAGGTCTACTAGGTCTTTACGGTTCTTAGGAGTCCATTTTTTTCTACATTCTCTCTAACTACATTATTTATATCTGACCTCCTCAGAAATATATTCTCAAAAATGATTCACTTTTGATCATTTTTGACTGGAAATCAAATAAATGAAGGGTAGTTTCTGATTTTTGCAAAGGTAAAAAAAAATAACAAAGCTATAACGTTTCCATGTGTAATGAGACAGGATTCTCTGTACTTTATCTTGGAATAGTGTTTTTCATAGGCACAGGCATCTCAGAGGATTAACAGTAGCAAGCACCAGAATGATTAGGACAGTCTGTGTAGATATGCTTCTCTCGCGTTGAAACAAACAAATAATCAAATGTTTTCTCTTCATGCAGTAGCTAACACACAGAGGAAGACTAGAGAGCATTTGCTGTGTTCCAGTAGTAGAAATGAAGAAGAAAAGGAAAAAGAGACATTTATGCTGTAATCCTCCCAGAGCCTTTTTGTTCCAAGCATAGAAATCAATGTTCCGCAGCACTGCTCTGTGTCTCTCTCTTAATCCTAATATGCCTGTGGTTCTCACCATTTACATACTGATGCGAACCCAGTGAGAGCTTTAAAAACAGGCAAATTGATTTGGCGGAGAATAGAGTCTATTGAGCAGTCAAGAGGCAGTCACTCCAGTATTCAAACACTTGGCCTCGTATTATGACACTAACTAAGCCAGGATGTAGAACAGAAAAGGTAAATGCCAAAAGGCTCCAGCTTGTTACTGTGTAATGTTGATTTGGGAAATTCTGCCTGACCAATTATGCAATAATTTACTGTGGATAAGACTTGTTTAAATAGTGTATTAGAAATCTTTACATACAATTACTTAATCATTTGTAGGTAAAATGGCATTATGTACCGAGAGAGAAAGCAAATGTATAACATTTGATTTTATTTGAACCCTGCTGATTTTAGATGTCTGAACTCTAAAGGAATGAATTTTGATCCATAAATCCACTGAGTGACCTTAACAACCACTGTCCTCTTTATCTATGTTTGTTCATGCGATTTTATTTTTTATTTCTGTGATATTAGAAATAATTCTGTGATTTCTGTGAGTTTTTTTTACACAGTCCCACCTATATACTGTAGCAAACAATGGCTGTTGGCGCAAAGGTTTAGCGTTTCCTCTTTGTATCAGACAATGATACCTGAGACATGTACCAGCTGTTACTGCGGTACAGAGAGCTTCAGTCCTCAGGCTGTGGAAAACTGCTGCTTAGGCAAGAGGCGTGGCGCACCTTTTCACCTGAAACTAGTTCACCAACTATTCACCTCAATGTTTCAAGTGAAACTGTCTGATGATCCTTATGGATTCATAACTAAGACAAACAGTAATTATAGCCCTGCACATGTTTTAGGAGTTGGCCCTGTGTTCAACAGGTTTTCATCAAACACTGAACAGAGGTCTGAGACCATGAGCATTCATATCATGGCTTCACCCACCTTTTTCTTTTCAGTAATCTTTGGTTCTACACTGCTCTCGTTTTCTTAACAGCAACCAAGAAGCCAGTTTTGCAGCATGTATAATGCTGTGAAAACACTCTTTACTTACTTTATGTACAGTTAAAACAGCCATCAATTACAACTTTTTCTCCTTTTTCCAGGTGTTTTTGAGGAACTTATAAGATAATCTACTTGTAAAAGAAGGGAAAACTCAAAGGAAAGAAAGTGAACATCTGGAGCTCTTATTTAGGAGTTTCCAAAACAAGAGTTCCAATTTTTTTGAAAAATTACAAAGAAAATGCAACTCCTAACATCAGATAAACAGCACTTAAAAGCCTTCATTTTTGAACGAGAGGAGAAAATCAAGCTCCACTCTTGTTTCAAATCTGAAAAAATCCACAAGTGTGTCTGTCCATCCTTCCACTGTGAGAAGACAATTCAACACTATGGCTCTGAAAGAATGTGTGGCTGTCAAGAAGAACCTCACTGAGAAAAGAAAATATGCAAAAAAAATGCAAATAAAACAAAGCAGCTGCTGAGATTGTAAGAAGGGGAAATTATAAACAACTCCTGAGACTGAATTTTGGAGGTGTGGAAAAATATCCCTGCAGATTTCTTTGAAAAACCAAAAGCAAGTCTTACAAAAAGAATGGAAGCTGTAATAAAGGCAAATACTAGACACACTAAGTGCTGAAAAAATGATATATTTAGTTCTTGAGGCTTCTGTGTAATTTTCTATTAAATATATGCTTCCTACTTTTTCCTGACACTGAGAAAATGAATAACTTGAACTTTTTCCATTTTGGCTGGAAATTAAGCAAATGAAGGGTGGTCTCTGACTTTTGCAACAGTACTGTAGGATACAGTCCTAATCTGTTCCTATAATGAATGCATGTATTTACTGACTGCCACTTTTCATATGAGACCATCTATCAGGAAGCAGGAAGCAAAATAGTCAAAACTGACAAACATCTGATTTAATCTTAATTTTCTCCAAAAAAATAAATGAAATGGAAAGACTTCTTCATAAAGCAAACTGAACATTACATAAATGTGCATTTGCAAACAACAGCACTTTGCAGATGGTTAAAATGTATGTACAAGGCCCACATAAAGGAAGCAGACTTTTCTTGGTTTTTGAATCAAAAAGGTTGGCATGTTAAAGTTTTTAAATGTACCCCTTGCTCCTCAGTCTCTATATCGAAACTAAGGTTAAAAAATAACCAGCTCATTGTTTCTGTAATATAACAAAAACAACTATTATAGTCTACAGCAGTTTAGCCCTGCCTATTCACATTGAAGCTACAAAGAGTGTTTCAGCCCAGACTGCTGTCTGAATGAGGCACAATACAGGGAACAGGGAACAGAGCTCTTTTACATTTACCAGTCTTACTGGCACAGTGAGGGACATGTAAAATAAATCTTTAATCTTTTTTAGTGCATAAATCCCCACAAATGTAATAAACGGACCTCGGGGGATAAGAAAAAGATAAAGGCACATCGTTTTATGTGTGGCTAAAAAGGAAAGCATGAAGAAAGAACATGATGAAAGTGTCAAATACCTAGGACTTCTCTCCAATACACCCTCATGATGTCATCCCCTTCATTCAACATCTTCTGGATGCCCAGGTAGGAAAGGCCAGATCCAGCGCCGAACAACACCAAGAAAAGTCCTCGCTGTAATGAGCAAAAGTGGAAAAATGAAACCAACTCAACAAAAGATCAACACCAAGTGGCTACAAAATTCTATACAACTTTATTATAAACAGACTGCATTTGATATAATAATATAGTTAGTTGGTGCAGCATAGTCATTTTAGAACAACTGTATTCAGACGTTAGCTGACTGACGACAGCATGAATGGCACAAGTTTGTAAACAATCATGTGTCTGATCTTTCTGTAAATTTGACTTGAGATTACTAAAATCAATACAAAATATACATATTTCTCACCTTTGGAATAAAGCTTTTCAGGACCAAAAGCAGAAAAACTAAAACGGAGACCATCCCCAGTGAAATCCCTGAGACGTAGAAAAATAAAGAGCTCCTAGAAGGGGAAAAAAGTAAGATGGCAAATGACAGGTCAGAACATGAGACTTTGCACCAACCACAAACAAGCTTAATATCTCAAGGAAATACATAAAATAAAAAAAAAAAAACATTTAGATGAAACCTTGGGATCTATGATGAAAAAAATCCTAAATGCAGTGGACAGTAACGTAAAGTAAATGTAATTTGTTACTGTACTTAAGTAGTTTTTTTTATGCATCTGTACTGAAGTATTCCCATTTTGGGCAACTTTTTACTTTCACTCCATTTCAAAGTGAAATATCTTACTTTTTTACTCCACTACATTATGAAAAGTCAGTCGTTCCTTTTGGTTTATGTGTGTATAAAAATGTAACAAATTAAAACGAAAGAAGGGCAAAGCCAGAGCACCAATCAGGGCACAGCGGTCACTTTGTTTAGAGCTTGTTTTGACCTGTTGGTCATACCGACCCAGTGAAAGCACACGGTTTAACGTCGTGTAAAATTTTGGGAGAGTCTATTCAACATAAATGATGAACTAACCTAATTTTGTGTAAATAGAGCACAATATAGAAATATGTCCACATATGCAGTCGTGACTGTGTGTCTATTTCTTTTTCATTTTATAGCAAATTTGTTTTTGCTAGTTTATGAACAAAGACCTACCGATCAATATAAGGATACTCATTTGTGATCCTG
This sequence comes from Pygocentrus nattereri, assembly GCF_015220715.1. NCBI lineage: Eukaryota > Metazoa > Chordata > Actinopteri > Characiformes > Serrasalmidae > Pygocentrus > Pygocentrus nattereri. The sequence goes on along the minus strand of NC_051216.1, from coordinate 12,020,713 downwards.
AGTTTAAAGCCAGTTTTTATTAAACTTAAACTCGTAAATAAGTTGCAAATAAATCTTAAACTGAAACATTGTTTGCTTGCAAAAAGTTTTCAGAGCAACCTGATTATGCCCAATGGCAATTGTTTGCCTTCAATGTTTTGTGCTTATGATTTTAATAGACAGTGTCACTAATTAATGACATTCTAGTAAAAGACTGTTTTATCAAGAGTGACACTGGAGTATTTTCATCTAAAATGAAGCAAAGGTCTTGTTACAAAAATGATAACAGGACATTATAGTCATAATTAATCTTTTAGTCTTTTAGTTTCAATACTACATTTGTACATTTGAAGGCAAATACTTTTGTACATTTATTGAAGTGGAGGTCTAAAGGGAGGAACTTCTACTTTTACTGGAGTAATATTTTACCTTGAGTATTTGTACTTTAACTCAAGTACATGATTTGTGTACTTCGTCCACCACTGTCTAAATGTGGAAAAAAAACAAAAAAAAACAAATGTCAGATTCTGCTTACCTACACACAGCTCCAGCAAAAAAGAAAAGCATGAGTCCACTTGCAAAGAGGAAAAAGCGCATCCAGTTAAACCCTGAAATTTAAAACAGATGAATATGAATTACTGTTTGAATTCAGTCACACAAAATGGTGTCAGCTGGTGTGTATCACATTTAACAAGCTTCATGCTGAGAGAACTTTGCACTGGAGTTGTTAGTGTGAATCTTTTGTTATTGTCCAGAGGCCGTATTACAGAAACTAAGTCTGAAACGTCATCTTATCTGCTTAGTCACCATTACAACTTCAGTTAGGACTGAAAGATCTGCTTCTGTAATACATATCTGTGAAAAATCTTTTCTTGACCCGTCAAATCTTAAGACAAAAAGGCAGATATTTTCTGTAATACGGCCTAATTTTTCGTCTTCCTTTTGTGTCGTTTTCCCATCAGCTCTCAAGCAGAATTTAATCTCTCCCAAAAGGAGTGAGACAGAGCCGAGGGGTTCCTTTTCCTTGAATGATACCGTTTAATTAGCTGAAGCGCAAAGAGATCCTTAAAACAAATTACTCCAATACACTCGCATTTCAATCTGATGGCTTTCCAGCTAAAGTGAAACTAAATGCAGTTTTGTTTTTTCCCCATGGAACAAAGGTCTGCCTCTTCAGTTAATGAAAAAGAATGATTAGCACTCATACACTCATGCACAGCCTGACCTCGATGTTACTGTAGTAAAATGCTAACAGCAAAAGATACGAGCACTAAACACCAGAAATGAAATGTGCGTGCACAAACACACACATCACATATGATACAAAACAGAACACAAGGGGCAGATGTGAACGATAATGGTCAGTTGCTCACTTTGTCCTTCTACTTGAAGGGTGTACTCTGCACTGGCCCTGGGAGACTTTGTCATGAAGAAAACTTCCTCTTCAGCAAGTGGAATGTCCAGCATCTTTTCCTTGTGTATCCTGGAGGGCCAGTAGGGTTCAATCATACATGTTGCCAGTGTTAAAATATTCTTAAAGGGATCATGGCAGTTTCTGGCCTCCATGGGGTACACAACGTAGACATCCTCAGAACTTGTCACACTGACCTACACATTGGAAAAAACATACAGCATTGGACATACGTTCATCTAAGGCAAGTGCAGCAATGTACAATGAAATGCTACATGCAAGTCATGTAGCAATGCATTTATAAACAACTACAGTGGGAGTAATAATGATCGTACTTATAGTTTAGCTAACAGACTGACTATTTAACGTTTGGGTACAGATAAGAACATAAGGCTGTATGTTCTGGCTGGTAAAACTGTGTGTAGGTACCTGGAATGTGGACCAAATGTCTTTCCATTTGATTCCTGTAGCAGTGTAACAAAAACATCGACTTCCATAATACTTAGAGGTGTAGTGTCCCTTCACATAGGTGCAATCTGTGAGAAGAAGAATCATTAGGACAGCTGAAGCACAAACTCCTGAAAGTGTGTAGATACCGATGTATCTGCTCATAGAAAACGTTAAAACACTTTAGTTAACAAATTTTATACTCATGATCTACAGTGCTAAGTCAAAGTGTCATTGAATATAAGAACTATTTAACTCTTTTTCTTTGTTCCACCTTTACCCCAGTCCTCAACTTGTTCTGCACAGGTTCATGTTTTCCCACTCTAGGACACCTGATTCTGCTCCAGAAGGCCTTTACCATTAGCTAGGGTTGCCACCTGTCCAGGATTTTCCTGGACTGTACTAGATTTTGGTTGTCTGTCCAAAGTATCCAAGAATTTTCAAATGTTGGCATTTCTTTCTATCCAATCAGTCCATTCGTATGCAAGCCACAGAATAGATTAATTCAAATTACCTTTAACTTGGGGACAATTGTTCCAGACAGGTGCACTACTGGTGACACTAGGCAGCCTAAGAAAATCTGGGCCCATATTCACAAAGCTTCTATTAGGAGTGTTGATTTAGGATCAAATTCATGTCTTCTTTACTTTGACTTTACTGACTGGAACAGAGTCTTGATCAACACTCCTGCAACACGTTCTGTTGCTGAACTATCTACCTAATATTGAATAATGAGCATAGCTACACATAAAGCTGGGCAATATGAAAATATTGCATTATCATGAAAAATTATATCACAATATGCTTTTCTAAGTATAAGTGAACATTGTCACTTCCCAATGACATTTAATTAAAAAGAGAGCAGAATTACTCCAGGAAAATGTAAGAAATGTTCAATACAAGTAACTGTATTCATTGTTTTTGATTGAATTGTAGTGTATACCACTATTAAGAGGCACAGCTTTTACTAGAGTATTTTGAAAATGTAGCACTAAGTATCTGTTCTACTTCATCAGATGTCAGAAGAAATAAATACTGTGAGAAATGGTGCATCATAAAAACTTCCCTACGTATTGTGACATTACATTTTGCCATATTGCCCATCTCTGGCTACACCACTGAATTTAGTATGAATCAATCAATCAGTTAATTAAGCCAGTCACCAAGAATTGTACAAGGCTGAGGTGGTAACTACCACAAGCTTATTAGCTATAAACTCATGTGCAGAAAACAACACTGTGCAGCGCTGGTGGCATAGAGGACTGGATTTGGGAAGCACTGGTTTAAGGAATTTTAGCTACCTTTATTTGAAATGTCACTTAACCTAACCTATATATCGGTTTCCACACATCAACAGTCAGTAACTGCTTATCCTATTCATAGCCAACCTGGCCAAGCTTAATAGCTTCTGAACACACTTGAAAGAACAAGAAATCAATCAAATCAGGATTCCTTCCCTCCAACACTGACAGCTGCTGATGGTTTTGGACATGAGTAACGTAACCTAGGTTAGGTGAATCTCTAGAATTGCCTTTACAAAAAAAAGTTTACTTTATTTTACAATCTTCTGACTTAGCTGCCCACTTGTAAAGTAGGTCATACTGTTTAGTCTATAACTTTCCTTGGGTTTGAAAGATGCAGGAACTGCATTATTTTTAGCATTAGCTAGATAGCTAACAACACTCGTACAAGAGCTTATGTAATTTAATGTAGCAAATATGACGGCTAGCTAGTTAACAAATGTGTTTATCACTGTTAACAGGCCCTAGTTACTTCTTTGTGGTTACTAGTAATCCGTAAATATTGCTTTTTGTATATACATGTTGATGCTGTTGTTGGCTACGAAGCTGAAATCAGCTTCCTGTTCGAATTTTCCCGTTCCACCTTAAATGGTGCCGCGGTTACACGCTGGCTCTTCAGTGATATTTATTCTGACTCGTACGCCACGCCGTACCTGCGGTACCATTTAAGGTGGAACGGGAAACTTTGAATAAGAAGCTGGCGAATAGCAATCCATTAGCTTTACGGCTATCTGGTACGGATATTTTATTTACCTGCGTACGAATATCGACTGTTTCCTTCAACGAGTGAGATGAGAACGATAATAATTATGGACAGAAGTGACAGTGATAGACGGATAGACAGAAGTGCCTTCTTCATGTTAGATAATGTTAGTTTACATGAGAAAAGCAGCAGCAGCAGCACATTGAGTGTTATCCTAAGCTAAGCTGGGCTAGGCTAGGCTAAGCTAACGCAAGCTTCCACTTTCAAATTCAGTGCGTTGCCATGTTACAGACGCGACCAACACAGTCGGAGGGATCGTTCAGCAAAACAGTAAATACTAGTCATTAAAGTGACACATTTGCTACGTAATGATAAATTTAAGTCACTCCACACCAACGCGCCTTTAAAAATATAATTTAGCAAATTCCGTGAAGCTGTGCCAATACCGCCACCAAAAGAAGCGGTTGAGCTTCGGTGGAATCGATTAGTTGGGTCTGTACGAGTGGTTTAACGGACAGGGACCATGAAGTTTTTAAAAATAAACAACGTTTTCTCCCACATTACAAACGTTAAATATAGCCTGTATCTCACATTCTCAAGCCTGTGTGTGACACTGTTAAACTGCAGTACTGCCAAAGCCTGTAAAACATCCAAAATATCTTTCATTGTGTAAATAACGGTAAGCAAATATAGGTAACAGTATATCGCCGAAGTGAATACTTGCTGTTGTCTGAAGAAAACCTCGTAACTTTACAGGAGAAGGAAAAAACACACTTTACTTTTAATGTAAGTCAATGGAACCAGACATCTTTCTAAGTCCTTTTGGGCCGTTTCTTTTGGTCCCTTCGTCATGAAATTTACACACAACGTGAAGGGTAACAGGCATTTTCAAATGATGTCAAAAACTGAAAAACGACAAAAATGGAGATACGAGGTCGAGGTTTCTTCTGACAACAGCGAGAAATATATATATATATATATATATATATATATATATATATGTGTGTGTGTGTGTGTGTGTGTGTGTGTGTGTGTGTGTGTGTTCACAATTGTTCACAGTTGTACCATTCATTTCTACTAAGAGGCACAGCCTTAGCTCAAGTCATAGCGCTTAATAAGCAGAGTGGTCTCTGACTATCTTCGCTCTTTAAAGAGGGACAAAAATTATATTAATACCCTTCTAGAAGAAATGTTTGATGAGCAGATGCCTTCAAACTTTTACATATGCTTGTATATACTAGTTTCTCGATTACACTTCTTTCCCTACCTGCTTGTCTAGTCTTGCTGCCTGAATGATCTCAGATTTCCAGATTTAGGCTCATTTTGTCAATGTGAGTCCATTAATCAATGCTCTCCAATTGTCTCCTATTGTTTTTTTTCCAGTGTGTGCAGTGGTAACACATCAAAGGAAGTCTAGCATAAGGCTTTGTACTCAACATTTTTGATCTCGTCATGAAACCTCTATGATTGTCTGTCTGACTCTCTCTCTCTTTCTCTGTCTGTCTCTCTCTTCCTCTCTTCCTGTCTCTCACTCGCTCGCTCACCGAACACTCTGAGGCACAGACGCAGTCAATCTGGGGGAAAATGTAAAACCAAAAACTTCGCAAAGGCCTGATGAAAATGTCATCTCACTGTAGCGCTCGCCCTTTGAAATGGAAGGGGGATTTTTGTGGTGGGCGTATGCACAGCAGGCGGCTGCTTTCTCATTTCTCTAGGATGCTGAGACGACAGCAGCTTTTTCCTGACAGGCACACCCACGCCAGGCTGAGGCCTAGTGTCACAGACGCTCTCTTGCATACTGCAGAGCACACAGTACTGCAGATGCTGCTGTTTAAGTTTTAAACATTCGTGCTTCATCGGCTTGGAGTGGTGAAGCTCTGCTCTACTTTAAATTGGGAATGCATCGTTCAGCGTTTCATGAAAAGACTGACATGAGATGACACTTCTTAGTAGCACCTTCTGGCCTATTTGTTGTTTCTGTTGCAGTCAGGACGTCTTGATTCATCAAATGAGTACACGAACACATACAGGGTTGGGATGAAACAGAATACACATATTCAGATTATGTATTTAGAATTAAGTGTCTGTATTCAGATCATGTTACATTTTGTAAAGATAGTGTTCAAAATACTTTTACCTTTGAATTTTTTAGGAGATTACATTTACAACATTTAATGAATAATTTAAACAATGTTCACTGTCTTTAAAAGAAACACCATCAGAGCTTGTTAACAATTTTGAAATCCACACATGGCATGAAATGATGTACTTTAATAACGAACTCAAAATACACCTTCTTTACAAACACTGAAGTTCCTGCTAAAGCCTGAGTCGACTGATAAATCAATGTGATCAGTTATTAATCTCAGTGTTACTGAGCTGTGCTAAAGCCTGAGTAGACTGATAAATCAATGTGATGATCAGTTATTAATCTCAGTGTTACTGAGCTGTGCTAAAGCCTGAGTAGACTGATAAATCAATGTGATGATCAGTTATTAATCTCAGTGTTACTGAGCTCTGCTAAAGCCTGAGTCGACTGATAAATCAATGTGATGATCAGTTATTAATCTCAGTGTTACTGAGCTCTGCTAAAGCCTGAGTAGACTGATAAATCAATGTGATGATCAGTTATTAATCTCAGTGTTACTGAGCTCTGCTAAAGCCTGAGTCGACTGATAAATCAATGTGATGATCTGTTATTAATCTCAGTGTTACTGAGCTCTGCTAAAGCCTGAGTCGACTGATAAATCAATGTGATGATCAGTTATTAATCTCAGTGTTACTGAGCTCTGCTAAAGCCTGAGTAGACTGATAAATCAATGTGATGATCAGTTATTAATCTCAGTGTTACTGAGCTCTGCTAAAGCCTGAGTCGACTGATAAATCAATGTGATGATCTGTTATTAATCTCAGTGTTACTGAGCTCTGCTAAAGCCTGAGTAGACTGATAAATCAATGTGCCAGTTATTCATATCTGCATTACTAAACTCTTTTGAGGGATGATTAAACAAAACAGTCTCCTTAGCAGTGGACATATTCACAAGTGAATAAGCTTAGCATCAGTGTTGTACTGAACTTGTGCATGTGTTTTGTGGCAAGTTACATACATGTCATTAACCAAAAATCACCTGGCTACCCACTTCGTAATCAAATTAGCAAAATTCTGTTATTGGGAAATGGCTAATTGTTTTCTTAGTTTATGATATAAGAGAGCACCAAAAAGGCAATGGGCCTCATTCACCAATCATTCTTAAGAAGAAACCTCTTCTTAAAACCCACGCTGTCATGGTTGGCCCCTCCCAGTCCTGTCCATGTGTTTGTGTTGTTTTGGTTTAGCCCATGTGCGTTAGTTTTGGTCCAGCCCCCTTGTTTCATGAGTCCCCTGATTGTCTCCACCTGTTTCCCGGCTGTCCCTCGTTTACCCTGTGTATTTAAGCCCTGTGTTTGCTCCTTGTGTTTGCTGGTCTTTGTTGTATGTATTGTTGTTCTTTGTTCTGGTTGTATGTTTGCTTCTGGTTTCTGTCATGTCTATCCCCTGATCAATCCGTGTTGGATCTATGACCCTGGACCGTTTAGACAATGACTCTGGATTTGCCCATAATAATAGTCGCTTATCCCCGCATATGTGTCCGCCTCCTCGCTCCCAACCGTTACACACAGTTTTCACAAAGATTCTGACATTCACCAGTGTTTTCTTATTTGGGATTTGTTTTTAGGTAAGAAGAGAATCTATGCTCAATTACACATATTAACAGAAGAATTACATCAAGAAAACTGCCAACCAGTAACCATGGTTTTAACTTTCACTGGTATGCTGATGACATTCAAATTTATATCAGCACTCCTTCCCTCTCTCTCTCCGCCCAGGCTTTCAGTTCTTGTGTCAGAGATTTGAAAATTTGGTTGCAAAACCATGACCTAAAACTTAACGCGGATAAAACTGAGCTTCTGTTAGTTGGAGCTAAAATCTCACTTTCCCAGATAATAAACTTTTCAGTCAACAGTCTTGTTGATTCATCTCTCACTTTTGAATCTCCCATTAAGCTGGTCACTAAAACTGCATTTTATCATCTCTGTAACATTGCACATTTACACCCTATGCTGAGTGAAACTGATGCTACAATGTTGATTAATGCTTTCATCTTCTCTCGCATCGATTACTGTAAATCACTTTTCTATGGACTTCCAGCTAAACTAATCAATCTTCAGTACATCCAAAACTCAGCAGCCAGGGTTCTTACCTCCACCATGCACACAGCTCATATTACTCCTGTTCTTCTACAGTTGCTTTGGCTTCCTATTACTTCTAGGATTAAGTACAAAATCCTTCTTTTTACCTCAAAGGCTTTACATGGTCTGGCTCCGACATACCTTTCCGATCTCATTTCATTATATTGTTCCGCTCATGCTCTCCGATCTTCTAATTCTGGACTCCTCACAGTTCCCTCAACTAGACTTTCTCTTATGGGTGGCAGATCTTTCAGCATTGCTGCCCCCAAACTCTGGAATTCTCAACCTTCCACTTCGTAATTGCTCTTCTGTGTCTTCCTTCAAATCTCTGCTAAAAACCTTCCTTTTTTCTTCTCTTTAGTCTTCTAGATTTTTTTGACACGATGTAAAGCGTCCATGGGTTTGTGAAAGGTGCTATATGAGTTGAACTTACAGGGTTACAGGGTGTCCCAAAAAATTGACATCATTTCATATTCAATATCAGCCAATTCTCCCTCAAATTATCTCAAATTTAATGAAACGTGTAAGAACTAACCAAGTTTAATTTTTAAGTTTTTTTTTTCAGGTTTAAAAATGGCATTCACTAGAAAAGAAAAGGCATTTTGTGTGTTAGAATATGCTCGAACACAGTCAAACAAGAGTGTGCAGGTGTGCTACAGCATGTTTGGCAGGAGCTTGTCTACTGACTTGACGTGTGCCGTGTCAAAGGTGGTGCACATATTGAACATATGTGAAGCTGTGAAATCGGTTATAAATCTACATCCCTCTGAATTTCTTGTTTGAATTTTGATAAATAAATCTTGTATTGTTCAACGTGAAGCCTATTTAATTTCGTTTACCTCAGACATTTAGTTACTCAGATATTCACATCTCAAATGATGTCAATTTTTTTGGGACTCCTTCTATTATAGTTCAGCTGAGGGACCTCCAAATCACGTTTTACGGCTACTGCGATTAAAAATAAAATCAAGCATCATTTTATCACTTCACCAAGATGTTCTGAAGGCAGGCGTTGTGTACAGCTGAAGTGTCTGACATGATCTTATCAGCTATATGTTAACACTTCTTTAGCTGACGTTCACAGCACTGTATATGTGTAAGCCTGATAAGTGCTTTCAACAGAATTTGCCATCAATAAAACAAACTTCTTAAACCACATAATTAACTATCTGGAAATGGATTGAATCTTTTTGAAAAATAGCAAATCAAACATGTTGACATTTGCACATCCGTTGATTGTTTTGTTTTGACAGTGAGTGGATGCATGGTGCTGCACATACAGTGGAGCATTTAGAAAAACAAAAAACAAGCATACAACGGTTAGAGGAAGGCTTTGTGGTTTCGTTTTGGGCACAAAAAGTCCCATTAATCTAAAAGTGACAATTCTATGCCCCTGTTTGCCCTGCTGCATGAGTGTTACAGTAGAGCTTCAACTGGAACGTCACTTCTTAACAGACTTTAAAGAAAAGTGGTGGTTAAAGAGGTTAAAGAAGTGGTGGAAGTTCCGAAATCCGGTGTTATTGTTGATAATGCAAGTAAAGGGCCTTGTAGGCGGAGGTTCGAGCCTGCACGATCACAATCTTTCCCATTTGGGCTGCACGCTTGTGGTGTTTGTAGCAAAAACCACTACCACAATCATTACTTTTTGAGGGATTAAGCAGAAGAGCAAGCCAGATGAGACTTTTGAAAGGCTGATTTTTAAACGGGTTTTGCGGTCACATATTCATTTAGAAGTGCTTTGCTGAGCTTTTTGGTAGAATCATCAAGGGCTGCTTTCCCAGACTAAGCCTAAGCCTAGACTATATGGAATTTTTAATGGTGAAACACCATTGATATTGTCAAGATTAAGACTAAGATTAAGCTCTGTCTGTGTGGAATTTAACCCAGTAAACAGATTATTATTCAGTTATTAACCAGTTATTAACCTTAAAGCTTATTATCCAGTAACTATTATTAACCTATTAGTCCAGTTAATACTATTACACTTCTGTGTAAGTTATGTCATTATTAGAGTAATGAATTGAAGTGTGGACCCACATACAGGTCCTTAGGGATTAAAGGGGAATTCCAGTGAATTTTGAGGAAATTCTGCATAATTCAGTCATGCAAATGTAAACAGAGACATTAGAGAGGTTTGATGTGTCTTTGTACTGAAACATACCAACTTAGAATTCTTTACAGTGGTGGTGATGGGAACCACTGGTCACAATATCTCCAACACAAATACAGCCATTCGATTTACTTTCCAAAACCTCCAGTGGATCTACATGTCTTCTGAGTTTCATATGTTATGTTGATAATGGTAAAATAGTGGAAAATTTGGGGAAAAAAGTTTTCTTTTAGGGCTATTTTGCCTCATGGCACCCTGCATGTACCCATCCACCATATATGGATTTTTAACAATATGCTTTAGGCTCAAAACCTTAAATGAAATCTATCTTAAAACAATGTGTCAGACATCAGATGTCGATTCACAACAATCTATATAATAACATTCTGTGAGGGAGCTTTTAGGGGCATTGAATTCTTCAGATGTCTGGTTCCTATCACCACAACTGTAAATAGTTTTGAATCTATACGTTTCTCTAGAATGGAGAATTTTTGTTTGCATCTAAACAATTAAATTGTACAGATATTTGAAGAATCTGTGGAATTTCCCTTTAAGGGGTTCGATTGCAAGCTTATTATTCAATTATTAATCACAAGACTTATTATTCAGCCATTACTATGAATTATTCAGTAACTACGACAAAACTAACATAAGCTGTGTAATTATGAAAGTGAGGAAGTGAAGTGTAGGCCAACATATCGGCCCTTAGTGTTTAAATATGTTAAACTTCATATGTTGGTTTGTTAAGAACTGAGCTAACTGATATATTTTCACTCAAACTTTTTAATCAAAACCTTTTTTTCCCAGTAAAAACTTCACTACACCATATATTTTTTTCTGCTTAGAACTTCACACAAATCCTTTCCCTCCATAAACCAGCAGTGAGTTCCAAGCCTGCATTATAGTAACCCCTGCAAGTCAAAGACAAGAAACAGCGCTTTAGATGTGGGACTTAGAGCATTGCAGAGTTGGCTCTGTGGACACAGACGCCTCTCCAGAAGAGAGAGGGACTTTTGTGCTTTTGTGATCAGTGGGCTCAAATCTGACGCCCACACAGGCGCTCCTCTAAAGCCCATCCCACACCCAGAGCACTCGCACAGGCTCAGTGGGAAGCCAGGCATCAGGGCCTTTTAGCATTTCAGTGCTGCTTTAGTGATCTACTGCTGGGTTCTGACCTCCACATGTGGGCCGGAGGTCCAGCCCCCTCTTTCCCCTCGGCCTAGGCCACCATGGATAACTGTCCATACTATCAGTGTTTTAGATTAGAGAACAACTATACATATTTCACTACTGTCCAGATCACCTTTCATTGATGTTCTGATCAAAATGGCCAAAATGGCGAGTTATTCATTCGTCAACTTCAAGAAAAAAAAGTAAAAAACAGTAAATCGAAAACTTCACAGATAAATACAATATTGTAACATCAAAGAAATGTTGTTGACATATGTTAATTTTAAGGTTATTTGTTCCAGAGCATTTAATCACTGGGTTATTCTGATATGGGCTCTTATTGTGAAGTCGAGGCCACCAGGCTGTGTTTATGTGTAGAACAGGAGGAGTCAGTCTCGCACTCACAACTGAGAAAGTAAGACTTAGGCTACGTTCACATTACCAGGTTGAAGTGGCACAAATCAGATTTTTTGCCCTAATGTCACTCAGATCTGATGTTTTCAGGGCTGTGTGGACACGGAAATCTGATCTTTTGAAATCCAACCTGAGTCACTTTCATATGTGGTCCTAGATCGGATACGTATCCGATTCGTGGCCATGCGACCTTAATGTGAACGTTCAGATCGGAACTCATGCTTTTTTTCCACTGCGCATGTACCATCATTCAGTGTTACCATGGCAACAGCGCCGAACAGAAGTTAAAGCCTATAAACAGTGGAAAAGCAACACATCTCACCTTTTTCACCTTCATCTCGCTCTAATAATGAAGCGGAGAGCTCATCAGAGTTAATTATCTTCTCAGCAAAGCTTGTTCTGACCATAAGTCTGTTTACTGATGATGCGTGGGATTCATTCACTTGACATTACTGAGTACGATATGCGCATGTGGGTCAATTCAGGACGCCAGTTCGTTCACAATAATGACAGATTTCAATCACTTATCTAAGAGAGTGTGAACCTTTGTGTCAGAGAGATCAGATTTGAGCAAAAATCGGATTTGAGAAATGAGGCTTGTAATGTGAACGTAGCTATAGTGAGGCTAGAACGAACTGTTAGAGAAAATTCTTCATATGTGTGGCATGGCTGTGATCAACAACAGCTGGTTAATAAAGCACTGTGACTTGTAGTAGAAGCTGTGTCTCCTTCAGTAGCGAAAACGCTACAATATGACACATAGTTTTGTCCACCGTCTGCTTTTACTGCAGCTTCCATTCTTTTTGGTTCCCTTTTTAAAAAAAAAAACCAGCAGTGATATTTTTATACACACTTCCAAAATTCATCCTTTCAGACCCATAGCACTGAGCTATCTTCTCACAGTGGAAGGATGGACAGAAGCACATGTGGATGTTTCCAGATCTGAAGTAGCTTGATTTTCCCCTCTCTTTAAAAGATGAAAGCTTTAAGTGCTGTTTCTCTGATCAGGGTGGTTTTGTGGTCTACCAGGTCTTGCGTGGTTGTTTTGAGTCCTATTTTTATTTTATATTTCAAAAAAAATGTTTAACTCCATTTTTGGAAATTCCTGTTTTTTTCCCCCACTTAACATTCATTTATATATCTTACCTCCTCAAACATATTTCCTGAAAAATGAGTCACTTGTATTTAATGAATATATATATATTTTAAATTTTCTGTGCAAGCTGGAAAGTGTCCGTTTTTTGCAGTTTTCTCTTTTTTCCAGGGTTGTTTATGAAGTTTGTTCCGTTCTTGTTTCCGAAAGGGGGGTTGCTGCTGCTGCAAGAGAGAGAGAGAGAGAGAGAGAGAGAAGCAGGCTAGTGATTGACATGAGCAGTGAGCTAAAAAAAAAAAAACACATGAGTTGAGGCAGAGTCTCTGTGTAGGTAGGCGGATGAGTGGGGGGACCAATCCTCAGCAGAGCCTGTTTATAATTGCCGTCTGGTAAACATCAAACATGAAAAGGCTCGATTCTTTCTTATGATACTGAGCATTTCGGGAGAAAAAAAATCAATCTGTGTGTGATTTTATATCTCTCCTCATGCTGAGTTATATGCTCGAGTTGTTCATGCTCTAAGGTCATGCAGTCGCAGCGCTCTCGTCTCTTTCTGTGTCCCACCTTTTTTTCCCACTCAAAGAATCTGTTCACACCTTCGTCGTGACTAGTTTTAGCCGAAGGAGCCTGTGGAAGAGTAAATCAGGCTGGAGAATAAGTCGGTTTTTGCCTGGTCTTTGTCATAAAATCTGGGCACTTTTATTTTTCAGCTTAAAGACCATCAGTACTTTGCCTTTTGTTTTGTCTGAACCACGTCTAGACAAAACATCACGAGCCATGTTTGCACATAAGTCACTGAAAAAGTGCTGAATGTATATCAAATGTCCTTAATTTTACTTACTTTTGACCATAAACATGTCGATATAATATACTCTTTTCAAGTGGAAATGATCTTCAAACTTCAGTCAAGTAAAATTCAAAGCAAGAAACAGTAACACGCTGACAAGTCTGAGCACTTATTGATGGGAAAGTGGAAAAGGACCTGGTGAATGATGAAAACATGCCATCCAAAGTCAGCTAATGATGGTCATGCTGATTAGGTCAGAAGAGATGGGCTTCAGAAGTGAATGGCTCTTAATTAATCCCTTCAAACATTGCTGAAACTGTGGATCCGTGCTGATTGGTGGGCTGATGGCTCCTCATTAGCCTCGGCGTGCAGGAAATGGAGGGTGGGCGGCAATCAGACTCTGCCAGTGGTGGGAGACCCACCCACATGGCCAGCTCCACCAGAGGCCCGGAGATGTGATTACAGCTCATTACCGTGGTGCGTGCGCAGGAGGTGGGAGGGACACTGGTCATTATGGCGCTCAAATGTAGGCGGTGCCCCGAAACACACAGGAAGCTGTGGGCAGCACATACGCCTAAGCTGCAACCCTGGAGTCCTTCAGGAGGAATATTGGATGTGGAGCTCCACTCCAGGGAGCTGGCAGTGCATAATTACTTGGACTGGCAACACAGAGCTTTGTGCACAGAGCAGTGGCACTTCGCCTTTGACTGGGTTATTAGAGGACTCTGCTTCTAATATCAGCCACAGCCTCTGAGCACCTGCACATTAAACCGTGGTCTAATCACACTCACTCTGCCAAGATTAGAACACTGCTTTTAATATGGCAGCATATAATATACAAACAAACAAGAGGAAGGTTTTAAGCTTTTAAAGCTCTCGTGGAGTCTTATAAAAAAATGAATGTTCCCTTGTTTTGTTTGTTTGAGTATGCATTGATATGTAGACATTGTTGACGTTTCAAAATGGCCCATGCATTACCCAGCCCATACAGTCCACATATGGAAACTATGACCTATTCACCCTACACTCTCAGAAATAAAGGTTCTCAACAGTAGGGGCAGGACCCTCAAGGGTACATCTCAGTGTCGTTAGTCAGGGAACATAATTGTACCAGAATCCATTGACATAATATTTTCTAAGCTGTACTGACTCCACACACCCCATCTCAGGCTTTTACTTTTTTGTTTGGTTTTAAAACATTAGATTATGAAAAGGTACAAATATGTACTTTTTACGTGGGAAAAATCCACTGTTGTACGTATGAGGGCACATTTATATTGTTTGCATCTTAAAGAATGTACCTGCACAGAACAACTGAATAGTGGTTCAGTTGTGAGTGCTTTTTGAATGAGATACAATGCAAGGCCAATCAGAACAGAGGTCATTTACATGAGTCGGCACAGCAAAAGTGTTTATATCTAAGGCGTAAAGAGAAGTTGGGGAATGACGCTATAAAATGAATTATGACCGCTTTTGGTACATAAAACCACACAAGTGTTACAAAAGAACCTCAGAGGAATCGATATAATACAAGAAAACATGTAAGATATGCATCCTTTAAGTCACAAAATGAAGACTAAGTGACATCATCAAGTTTTCAAGCCATTTTTCTTGTTTATTTTCCCTGAGATCCGCTTATAACATATGTGTGCTTTTATGTTCCTTTAAAAAATGATTACATAGTACCTTAAACTACTTCGAAAATGCAATGGAAATTTGTTTTTCCATAGGGGCCTTTTAAAGATAACAGTATGTCATACAGCATTAGATAAGCAGGTCCAGTGCACAACTAAAAAAGCCTTAGTCTTAGCTGTCTATGTTTGGGATATGTTTATATAAATGATATTTTTTTGCTGAACTATTCCTATAACTAATCCTGGGTGCATGCTAACAAATCTGGCAGTGAGAAAATGTGCATAGCTGCCAGGTTTAAAGTAGGCCAATGTGTCATACAACCAAGCATCACCCAGGTGAGAGATGCCACATATAATCCACTGGTGCAAGTCGACACTATTGAGTGTTTCCATCATCCTGTTGGAAAAGGACCAACTGTTTTCTATTTTAAAAGAATAGTTCATTAAAAAAGTCGAGGTTTTCTAATTTCCCTCTTACCCTGAATGTAATCAGTCAGAGAAGGCGTGTTTTTGTTATGTTTGTTTTGTTTTTCAGTTTTGCACCGGGGCTACGAGGTTAATATAGCTAACAAATAATGGGAGATTAAAGCCGAGTGATTACCATCATGCGAATTTGCCTCAAACCACATCAGTTTGTTAAGTGATCTCAGACTTGCTTATGTGGTTTCTCACACTGTATGACATGCCGTTATCTATAAACAAGTGTGGGTACAAGAGTATGTACAAAGTTCAGGCTTGGAGATGGTTAATACCACCGTTTTTGGTTAAGTGACGTACTTTTGTCCATGTCTATACAGAATTGGGTGACAAGTACCATTCATAATGCCACATGACACCTACACAAGCATTTGTATGATAACTGACATATACCTACATTAACATTTATAAAGCCTTACAGAAAGGCTGGTTCAGTCAATTCCGATGTCATTTCAGAATGTGTTTTGACAACTGCAGCTTGTTGGAATAGGCTTGTATGAATGTTTATATAGCTGCACTACAGTAAACACAACACTCAGGTGATCATATACAGTGGCAGGCAAAAGTTAGGGCACAGGTCAAATTGCATGCTTTGCTAAAACAAAAATATGGCCAGTGCAAAATTTATGGGACATTGTATATTTAATTTTTTTTGCCAGATATGTTAAACTCATCAAATAACCAGAAATTGAGCATTTTAAATTTGTTCTCAGTAGATGATGTGTTCACCTGTTTGCACAAATATGAAAACATATACAGTTATATATAAGTTTATCTCTATGACCGTGTCGGAAAAGGATGTTAAGTCTATGGTGATATTTAAACACTAGTCCTGATGTGTTTTTGGAGGCAGCCCCTTCACAGGCGTGTGGCTCATCTGGCCTATCTCTTTAACCCTCTGATTATTGCTTTATCCCCTAGTGGCGAGTGTAGTCGGTGAGTCTGAGCCAGTTTATCTACTCCCGCTAGCCTACAGAGGCTGCACTAGGGAGCTGTCATATGGGCAAAGCCACCTTGATGTGCGACATGAGCACCCTGAGGCTCAGCGCACTGAGAATCCACTGACTTGAAGCCGCAGGGATTACACCGCTCAATCTCCATAGCAAATAAGGGAATTAGGATGAAATTTAATCATCCACCGCCCAGCACTGAATGACACGCTAACACAGGCCCCTGAGAGGCCTAGGTGAATGTGGCTCATGCTGATTGGCTTAATCTGATTGCTCAATCTAATCTGTACAAATTTCCCTCTTGGCATCTGTCTACATGTTTCAGGGTCTTGAGTGTTTACGGTTACTTCATTGCGATGAATTGCGGTGATTATGAGAATGGCAGCGGCTTCATATCCAGGCATTAACAGGTAAGATTATGTGTGTGGGCTGAGGTGCCTTTGTGTGCCACGCCGTCCTCCTTCGCCTGTTATTATGCACAGTGAGGTGTCAAGCGTGCCATTGAACCCGTCTGATGTGAGATATTGATCGTACAGACAACTTTGCAGCGCTCACCCTGAGCTTTTTTCAGTTCCTATCTGTGAAACAGAGGACCCCCCCCCCCCCCATCCCGCCTCCAAGGCTGAAAAGGAGGTAATTTGGAGAAAATATTTGGCTGTGAAACGGGCCAGGCTGTGATCAGGGAGCAAAATATCAATTTGGTGGAACATTGCAATGTTAGTGCTCAAGGCACAAATAACGTTAACCATCCTGTGATGAACTGTTTCCTCCTTTGTAGCCATGTAGGAGCTATAAAAACATTTTGTGCTAATGTCATTCTACCTCTCAGTGTTGTGCTATGAAAAAAAAACTAGTACTTGAATTACAGGGAATTCGGTGGTGGTGTTGGTGGTGGGGGTTAAGTTTCTGCAAGAGAGACTTCAGTTTCCTTGAAAACAATGAAATCTGTATTTTGTGAGGTTGGTTTGTGTAAAAGTGATAAACATCAAATCAAACTCCAAACTTCCCTGATACCTGTATAACATTTCTACCACTAAAATGAATATTAAACATTGTTTCTACAAGAGACACATAAACGAAACGTCAAATTGGTCAATTTTTTATTTTATGACTTGCCAAATGTTTTCAATGGGTAATGCTGTCGGACTGCAGGCCGGTCACCATAGCACCCAAACACTTTTACTGTGGAGCCATACTGTTGTAACGTGCAGAATGTGGTCTGGCATCAAATTCAAAATGGGCATATATTTAAATAAAAATGAAATTACTCAGTTTCAGCACTTGACATGATGCACTTGACATGATATTTTCAGTTAAATATAGGGTTAAATGATTTGCACATAATTGCATTTTGCTTTTATCAACATTCTGGGCCATTGGATATACAGTACATAAACATGTACGATTCAAAGCAACACATTAAAATGTGAGGCTCTGTGCAGGTATCTTAGACTAAATCTGGGCATGTATGGATGAGACCCCAACCGTTCCATCCCCCCAATCCACTTCCAACACTGCAAAAAATTCTGCATTTAACTAATCTCTCTTTTTTTTTTCTGCTACTAAACATTTACATACTGCAAAGGCAATTTTGTCATCCAACATACACTTATTTTGTGACTGGAATACCTTGGTAAGTAATAGAGACCTAACAGTTATCCCCACATAATAACCATTTTTTTTTAAATGCTAAATATATATTTCTGTGTTTAGGTACTTAACAAATATGTACAGTATTTCTTTTCATTTTTATCTATTTTAAAAAAAATATATTTTTTTAAAAGATGTGTTTCACTGATTTTTTGTTCGCATAGTTAGCTGTGAACAAAGTCATTCAGAGTCTTTTAATGGGAAATTTTAAAGACACTTAAAGAGTTAGAATTGTTTACAGTGGTGCTGATAGGAACCAGATGAGTTTATTGCTTCTAAATTAAAATCTAAATTACAGAAATCTGTTACATGAAAAGGTTACAAGTATGCTGTCTGTTGCCTGAGGCATGTATTATGATGGTTTTAAGATAAGCTTTTGGTCTAAAATGTTGTTGTAAGACAAAATAGTCCCCAAAGAAACATATTGTTCAGATTTATGGCTATTTTACTATTATCAACATAACATAAAAGCTAAGAAGACACGTTTGGGTGCACTGGTGGTTTTGGATAGTAAATAATATATTTGTATTGTAGACATTGTGACGTCTGGTTCCCATCACCACCACTGTAAAGAAATTTGAGTTGACCTTGGCCGTAGTGATACTAAATGTTTACTATATAGCACTAGCCGTCGTACCCACTGACAATTAAATACCTTGGAAGCTATTTGCTGCTACGCTGTTGTACGCTCCTGTTCACAATATTGTTACTGTTATTTTTGCACATCTGTTCTTTTGTACTCTGACTTTGCACATCTGTGTGGTTCTTTTTCATGTTGAGGCATGTTGAACGTATAGAATGCAGATGACAGTTTAGCACATCCTCAGCTCTAACATGCTGGAATGAGCTCATCAGGAGTGCTAGAGAAGTGTTTCACACTTAACTCTCCACTGCTGTGTCAAAAATATCCAGCCAAGAGCAGCTCTGAGGTCAGAAGCTGACCACTGATGAACGACTAGAGGATGGCTAGCACAATATGTGCATCAACAGATGGGCTACGGTCTCTAACTGTATACCAGCGAAGTGGAGTTACAAAAGATGGGTTTCTAATAAAGTGGCAAGCGAGTGTCTGGTCATATATATCTATTTATTTTGTTTGTATTGATTTTGCTGACTGAGTGAGCATCTGACTGTATGAGCCAAATAAAGTGTGTAACCCCTACAGAAAGCATATCATGTTTAGTATCCAATCTGAAATATTCAAACTATGAGAAATGCTTTTTCTGCACCGTCCTTCAGTTTGCTAACATTAGCTCTCACTAGCAAACAGCCTGACTTTCTTTTTTTTCTTTCTTGTCATCAATATTATGAAATAAAACACTTTCCATTCCATGTGTGAGTTAATAATGAAGTGAATTGAGTCTGTATTTGCATTATCGTGCTCATGGATATTTTTAGGATATTTTAACTGATCGTCCTAAATGTGGAAATATACATCTGATATTGGACCATTTATGACTACTGGCCAGTGGCATAATGTGGTTGTAATTTGAACTGCTTTATACTAGATGATTCATATTTATTATTACAGTCACCGCCACTTTACTATATTCATAAGTACTTAAATCTCATGTACTTATTGCAATTTTTCTCTTTATCTTTGTTTTAAATTATTAAAGTGTTTATTCTTTTACATAAATGGTTGCAACTATAACAACTGCAATTTCCCTCTGGGATCAACAAAGGAATCTGATTCTGATTATTTATTGGTTTGTTTATTTCTGTTTGTGGTATTAACCACCCAAAACCTGGTCGTGTAACTGCGTAATGCTTTACGGCACCAGGTCTCACACATGTCTGCCTTCTACACTGTAGACTGGGGTTTAATCCCTACCTGGGCAAACACCCTACACTATACCAATAAGAGTCCTTGGGCAAGACTCCTAACACTGCCTTGGTCTACCTATGTAAAATGATGAAATTGCAAGTCGCTCTGGACAAGAGCGTCAGCCAAATGCCATAAATGTATAAATAAACGTAAATGTAAATCTCACTATCAAGAGAAGCTAGTTCAGTATTCTCAGCACGGACATCACAGCAGAGGCTATAAAGAAACTGAAGAAGACGAGAAAAAGAGAGAGTGACCAAACAAGAGAGCGGGCAAGAGTAAATCTCTGACTTTCATTTGTTGCCGATACTGTTCTGGTGTTAGCTGTAGTGATCTGTCTCACGGCCAATGGGAAAACGATGAAAATCTGAGAGTGCACATTCTTGCCATGTGTTAACCTGTTGCCCATAAACACACTGCTCACTTTTGGATACCGAAGTGTCCCTGTGCACGTGTGACCTTACTGCGAGTGAAGTGTTGAAAAACTGAGATTCTGTGTTATCAGTGGATTTGTCTGACAATTGCTTTTTCGATTCTGACCTACTGTGTCTACCACCAGGACCGTAACTAGGAGCAAAATTTTAGTGAGGTCCATTTTGCAGAAATGTGACCTACATCTCATAGTGAATAAGCTAACTGCCAAGTATTTCACCAGCCGTAAGTTTCTCCTCTAGGTGTTTTTGTAACCAAATCATTGCTCCTTTTTACCCATCTATAACTGTTATACACCTTTCATTTGTTCCTTCCCCATCCTTCCATTCTTCTATAACCTGCTATTTCTTTTCCATAAACTGATTTAACTCCAGTCCCCGGCTGGGCGACCACGGCCCTTTCTGTGTGCATGTTCTCCCCGTGTCTGCGTGGGTTTCTTCAGGGTTCTCCAGTCTCCTCCCACAGTCCAAAGTCATGCAGTTAGGCCAATTGGACATGCTAAATTGCCCCTAGGTGTGAGTGAATGTGTATGTCTGTCTGTCTGTCTGCCCTGCGATGGACTGGCGACCTGTCTCAGAATCAGTCACGGCTCACAGGGTAGTCATGTCGCTTTTTTCTCACACTTAGTCTAATAAAACTCTTAAGTAACTTCAGAGGACTTTGGTGTCCTAACGCTAGTTATGAACATTATGCTAGTTGTGAACAGGCCTCTGATAATGTACTGAACTAATTGTGGATAGCAGTGGTTGCTAAGCAGGGATTGGAGGGTTGAAGAAAATAAGGCAGATTTGATTGGACATAATAGTGAGAGCGCTCACAGGAAACAAATTCATTTTTATCATAAAAAATGCGGCAAAATAAATATTCCGTCCCCATTTGGGTGGGACTGTGACTGCGGCCTTGAGTAGACGACTACATTATCACAAGGGCGCTGTTTCTACAATTAATCTCATGAACAGATAGAAGTGGGAAAGAAACTACCGAGGTCCAGACCTTGGTTCCTCATAGCTGGTTACATCCCTGAAGGCAGATTTTACCATTGGTCTAAATGATCACAAATGTTAAGCCAGTTAAAGCTAACAGCAATGCCTGTTCATGCTGTGTCAGGTTTTTGTTTGAATGTTTCCTCTGGCATGCAACACTCTATTTATCTTCACCCTCCACTGATTTTATATAGATCTTAGGTTACCAGTCACAGCATCTGGTAGATAAAGCTAGTCTACTCATCAGATGTAAGTATTTAGCCATGGAAAAAGGAAGAAAAAAATTTGCTGGCTGAATCTAAGAATAGTCTGTAAATATGAGATGAATAAAGTGGGCTTGCAGGCTGGATGTGGCCGGTAGTTTGAGACCCCTATTTTAAGGCATTTGTCACAGAATGGTGAGCAGTGACTTTTTCACTGTGATTTTTCAAATATGAAAAATCTTTATTGTCACTGATTCGAGAAATCCTATGCCTAGAATACAAAGGGATCAGCGTTCTGGTACTTTGTCTTTTGGCCTGCGATTACAGAAGCTTTTCTTTAGCATGAGTGGCAATTCTAATGATTCAAGACTGTTTTTCCTGTCTATTTTTGAGGTTTTATGCATTAAAGTTCCTTCAGTTTATCAGATCTAATCCTTAGCTCAATGGAGATTAATCACTTCAAGCTCATAGAAATGTTTTTTTGACTTTTCCTTTTCCAGTTTGTGTCTGTGTCTGTGTGTGTGTGTGTGTAAGACTTCTGAAAGTTGCCAGCGAGTTGACACCACACATCCGTTCACACTCCCATTACCTCCTTACTGTATTTAAAACGAGAGCCAGTGACACTGTGGTGCCGACATTTATAGCACATGGGTGTTTGAGTGTGTGAGTGTGTGTGTGTGTCTGTAACTTTGTGTGTGTGAGTGGTGAGCTGGATAAATATCTCTCCACTCCACCACCCACGCTAGCCTTGGTTTTAGAACACCCCTCGTCCAGTTCTCACACACACAATAAACATTTACCCTCCAGCACAGGAAGTTAGTGTCCTGTTTATGCTTCTGGGTGCTTATTCAGTGGACATGTCCTTTAAAAAAATCCCCAAAACCTCACAAGACCAGCCTGGCCGTTACACAACCATCACAACCCACTGAATATCATGCTCGAGCTCCATTCTAATCACATTTTTGCAGAGTTCAGAGGGGCAGAATACACTGCCCAAATGTCTTCAGTAGCATATTTTATTACAATACATAAAAAGTAACATATTCCAAATATATTTAGACTCACCTTGATAAGGAACATGTGACGGCTCTTTTGTAACGCTGTTGTGATTTTTACTTTATTTACTCGTTGACGCCTTCCCCCAGTTCTCACTAGCTAACCAGCACCCCATCACATGATACTACCAGGTTTGGAGGGTGAAGGCTAGCACTACTTTCTCCAAGACACATGAAGTGCCACTGCATCTTTTCAAACTGCTGCTGATGCAACTTCATTCAACAGCTCAACACATTCAGAGGAGAACACTAACTGCAATTTGCATTAGCTAATGATCGCACATATCGGCTAGCGTGATGAGCGTGTTCGAGGGAAGGAGGGCCAGCCCAACACTCCAAGAGAGTGCGAGGCCAAAGTCCTCACTTTTGCCAGTTTTCGTCAAGTAATCCTTCCGTTAATATGGTTCAAGAAAAATTCACTTGAACATTTGAACCCAAATAAAAGCTTCAGACTCGTCTTTTGTGTTCTTCATTTTGATGCAGGATTTGATTCTGTCGATCATAACATTCTTTTGAACACACTGGTAAACTGAGTAGGACTTTCTGGAACAGCTGGTTCTGGTCTTATTTGAAAGATAGAAGCTATTTTACTGCCATCAACAGCCATGAATCTCAATGGGAAATAATGAGCTATGGTGTCCCACAGGGATCTATTCTTGGGCCCTAACTGTCTAATCTTTATATGCTACCACAGGGTCAAATCTTTAAAAATAATAAAATATCTTCCCGTAGCTATGGATCTTCTTAGCTTTCTTCCCAAAAGACTACAGTCCCAAAAAGCTTTCTCTAGTGAAATAAAGAAAAGACAGATGTAATTATATTTGATCATAAGTTCTGAGGGCTAAAGATCAAGTCAAAAGTCTTTGCATAACAACTGATAAATTGAATTTCAACTCAGTTTAAACTAAATTGCATCAACCATGTAAAAGGAATAATGAAAGCTGCCTGTTACCATCTCAAGAATTTCATGTCACAACACAACCTAGAAAAACGAATTCATACATTTATCTCCAGCAGGCTGGACTATTGCAGGGGTGTTTTTACTGGCCTTCCCGAGACGACAATCGGACAGCTACAGCTTATTCAAAAGGCAGCTGCTAGAAAGCTTACAAGAACTAAGAGATCTCAGCACATCATTCCAATCCTCAAGTCACTGCACTGGCTACCAATTAAGTACAGAACTGACTTTAAAGTGCTTCTAAGTTTATATAAATCTCTGAATGGCCTTGGGACAAAATGCATTACTGAAGCATACGAACCAAACAGGCCTGTCCGACCACTAGGGACCGGTCAGTTAGTTGTGCCCAGAATCAGAACCAAACAGGACGAGGCAGAAAGAATTCAGTCATTATGCTGCCAACTGCTGAAACAAACTCCCAGATGAGGTCAGATATGCTCCAAACGTAGCCGTCTTTAAGTCTAGTTTAAAGATGTTCTTGTTTTCTTGTGTCTTTGTTTAGTACCACAATTGATCTTAACACTATAATTCATTTTAATCCCTCATTTTATTTTCAATAACAGTCACTATTATTTTTTATTTTTTTATTTTTTATTGTTCTGTTTGTGTGAAGCACCTTAAATTGCCTCTGTGTATGGCACTGAGGCTAAAGGCAGCTGATGCTTTGCATCACGCAGCATCCAAAAATGTGAAACTGTTGTTTTTAATGAAAGTACCCACTGAAATTATTTTTAATGAAAGTACCCACTAGAAAAGCCAGCATAGAACAATGTAGCTGGTCACCAGCAAAACCAGCATATGTTGTGTTTCAGATGCTGGAAAGCTGGAAAACCAGCATGACCATGTTGGTTGACCTGCTAAACCAGCAACAGACCAGCTAAACCAGCATAAACCAGCATGGATGGGCAGGGATGTGCTAACCTAGTTCATTAGTTTAACTAATGAAACAGACAATATTGCATAGCAGATCAGAGGATTCTGAAATGATGCAGATGATACATACTAGTTTTCAACTAACTCGTCTTCATCCTCCTCCTCTTAAAAAAAATTAAATATCTTCCATTCTTTTCATGTTTCTCTCCCTGTAGCATTTAATTCACCCTCTGAATTTTCTCATATTGTTCGGGGGTGGGCGGAGTGGCCTGAAGCATTTTTGTTTGCTACTTCTGGAACACTTTTTATTATAGACCATTTTGTAGACCAGTATAAGGACTATTCTACCAATGTTCAAACTGCAATCCCACAGTAAAAAGTGAAAAAAAAAACAATTAAATATTCAGGCCTTTGATATTGACAAGGATTATGTTGTGGTCTATTTAAACCTAAAGCATTAATGGAGAATTTACAAAATCATCATTTATAGGATACTTTCTACTGGGAGGTGTCTGGCCCAACCCCTAACCACTAAATTTACAGTTTGTGAAAATAATGCTTCAATATTTCTTGTTTTCTTTTTTCAAAAATGTTTCTTTGATTTCTTTTAAAGTAAGTTTCGATTTTTCATGAGTTGAAATTTTAAGTAAAATTTTTTATTCAAAAAGTTTTAGTGTAAGAGTTTTAGTCTGTGGGCGGAGCCTTATTTTAGGCCACACCCCTGTGTTTTAGAGCAATAATTGAGACTGCCTCCTTGTCCCTCATGGCCACATGGAAAGCAGTTAGATCCCATTGGTTTGAAGTAAATGTGTCCCAAAGTCTCAAAATCAGTGCGTTACATTAAATGTCACTACAGAAACACATTTTCTGACATTACTTCATAAACTTTCTTGTGTTAATAAAAACATTATGGTTATGAAATATTGTGATTTTTTTACATTATGAAATAACTATGATTGTGATTTGATTATGATTATGATGAACTGTTCAGAGCTGTACTCGCAAGTCATGTAATGGCTAATGTGTTGTGTTATAGCTAAAGCTAGTGTAGACTCACATGCATTCTGTGCTGGTTTATGGTGGTTTGGTGCTGGTTTAGCTGGTCATACAGCACGGCTGTTTTTTCTGATTACCAGCCATGCTGAGCTGGTTTTCCTAATGGTGTAAACATAATTAAAGTACAGGGTCAGTTAAAAGTCCAACTCTGACTTTAAACCAAATAGAACTAATAAAACTGGTTTAAATAGTTTTTAAAATACTTAAATAGTCAAATACCACAGTATAAAAGATTAATTCCGCATGAAACATGGGCTGACCTTTGCCCTCTGCACCAAAGGCATGGGAACTCTATCTGGGAACGCAGTGAAACATCCAGACTGACCACATCAGCCCCTAACTTTAGATACCAGACACAGACACACACACCCCGAAAACACACCCAGGCACAAGAACTCAGCCGACGCTCACACACACACACACACACACACACATGCTCACTCTCTCAGATACATTCACACACTTTAATGAACACAGAAACACAGATGTGAGCAGCTCAGCCGCCTACACACTCCTAAACACTCTTGCACAGGAATACACTAATGCGTAAATACCTGCCCACGCATGCACACTCTTGCGTAGATACACAAAGACACGTACACCCGCACTGCTCGAGTCCACACGCACCAAATTTCCACATACACACACGCAAACACGCACACACACACACACACACACACAAACACACACACAGTTCTGCAGCACAGCGCCCGACTCAGTGTCACTTTAATCCCTCTGTAGTTTGGCTCCTCTCGCGCTCTTTGTCTGTCATATGTGTGCAGGATTTCTAACACATAGCCTACACAAAGTCACATTCAAACTCTCCCTCTCTCCCCCTAACTCTCTCTCTCTCTCTCTCTCTCTCTCTCTCTCTCTCACCCTCTCGCACACCCTCAGTGTGCTTTCTCTTCTTCACTTCTCGCCAACCCTTATCTCTCTCGCTCTCTCTCGTCACTCACTGTCTCTTTCTCTCTTCCTTCCTTTCTCTCTGTCATACCCCTTCCTTCTCTCCCTCCTTCTTTCTCTATCTCTAACTCACTTTTCCCTCGCTTTCTCTCTCTCTTTCTGTCTCTGCTTACTTTCTCTCTCTCCCCTTTCTTTTTTCTCTGTCTTTGCTCTCTCTTTCACTTTCACCTTACTTTTTTCTCTTCCTTCGCTCTCCCTCTCTCCTTCTGCCTCCCTTTCTCTTTCATCCCTCGCCATATCTCTCTTTCTTCACTCTCTTTTTTCTGTCACCTACCCTCACTTTCCCTCCCTTCTTTCACTCGGTCTTTCTCACTCTCTCTCTCTCTCTCTCTCTCTCTCTCTCTCTCTCTCAGTCGCTTGGCCGCACCCTGCTAGGAGGAGAGCACTGATCTGCGTACATGTGTGAGCGTGTGAGTGGGTGTCGTGGTGGGGAGGGGGAGGTTTTGGCTGCTGAACCGCGCTCGCGCTCTGGCAGCTGTGAGAGATGGAGCGGGCTGGGCGCGGAGGCGCGTGGGCGTCTTCAGTTCCGTGCAGTGTTGGGGGGGGGGCTGTTGTCAGGCCCAGAGCGGGGCCCTGCGGCTCACACACCGCCGTCACAGGGAAGAGCTGAAGTGGAGCACGCGCTTTCCACAGCCCAAAATAATACACCCTGCTGCAAAGGGCTGCAGAAAGGGGGTGCCCGCAATTTCAGCTCTCAGAGAGAACTGTGAGAGAGTCATAGTTTTTCACACTTACAGTTGTTCAGTCTTAGAAGTTGGTTGTGTTTTTTTTACTTCTGATGATCCAAATAATCCCAAACACATTCGGTGATGTTGAGGTCTGGACTCTGGGGTGGTCAGTCCATCGTTCTGAGAACACCAGCATCTTCTTTGTCTGTTTGTGGAGCTTCATTTTCTCCACTCTCAAAGATGTAAGCTTTAGGTATCCCTGCTTATATAATGGGGACATGGGGTCCCTCAGGTCTTGCACAATTGTTATTATCATATTCTTTTAATAATTTATTTCACTTTACCAATCATCATCTCTATCACTTATTTTCCATTGACTGTAACCAAGCAAGTGGATTACAGTCTATATAATCTCAAAAATATATTCTGGAATATTAATAACTGTCTATTTTGGCTGGATGTTACATAAATGAAGGGTGGTCTCTGATCAAATGCTGTGTTTACATGGTGGCATTGTTCCATACTCCACTGCAGAATTGTCTACACAGTAAATAACAGAACAGTACATGCATATGCACACAGACCGCATACGTTTAGGACACATGTACAGCCAGAGCAGGGATATGATTTCTGTAACAAAATTGATCAGGAAAGTCCAACTTCTGTCTTGTCCATCTATCTTATTGTCTATTTTTCAATTGGTTGACATATAAAAGGTGTACAAAATAACAGAAACACCTTCACTGGCCATTTTATCAGAAACCCCTACCACCTAGGTGCACTTTGTAGGTTACTGACTGTAGCTCATCCATTTATGCATAAAATCCTACTTCTGTTCACTTACTGTCCACTCTATTATATGCACTTCATTGGTCCACCTTGTCAATGTTAAAGCTCTTCTGTTGCTGTGCAGTTTGTGTTGTTCGTCCTCTAGTCCTTCATCAGTGGTCACAGGACACTGGCTGGGTCTTTTTGGTTGGTGGACTATTCTCAGTCCAGCAGCTCTGCTGTTCTTGATACACTCAACAGTGCTAAGAATGAGCCATCACCCAAATTATATGTGTTGGTCCTATAGTGGCTCCTTTTCACTGATGTATGGGGTGGAGGAGACTGGCATACTGTTCAGCAACAGATGGACTACAGTCAGTTATTGTGAACCTACAAAATGTGGCTATATGGAATGCGTTTCTACTAAATTGATCAATGAGACCAATTATTGTTCTATTCATTTGGATAGCAAGAATTTTTACTGCTGCTCTGAAAATCACAGGAGAACAGCATCTACAAACAAAGCAGAAGAGAACATCAAACATTAAAACAAAACATAAATACATTTAGGGGGAACACAGGAATTCTCTAGGCCTAATGCTGTGCTCACATGTTGGTAGTAGAAGGATGACAGCAAACCTGGTATTCCATTGTTTTCAACTAAGCTGCAATGGCAAATTCTGCCACCTCCAGCAGCAATGTTCCATCAAGAGTTCAATTTTCCCAACTTTTGCCACCACAGTGGTGAAATGAAACTGGTAAATTGGTTGTGTTGTCACTCAGTGATTGAGTTCTGTAAATTTTTGACTGCTTCCATAAATGCAACACTATTTTATTCTTTATTCCAGGGAATATTAACATATTCCCTGCTTACTTTGTTATGTTCTCTCTTATTACATTAATACTCTCTCTAATGCTGCGATTATATAAATGGACCACTGCAAATCGGATGTTTTGTTCTTTTCAATGGAGACGCGATGAAAAACTGTGCCACCGAAAGTGGCAATGATCTACACACTGCAGTGCTGAGCCGAACGATCAGTCATGAGTTCAAACTTTTGCCATCGACTGCATTGGTGGAAAAAGTTGACTTTTGGGGGAAACATGAAAGCCAACCATCTTGTTATTGAATTCCAGAGGAACCCAGTGTTATACAACCAAAACGAAGAGTGCAGAGCATCTTCCTGCCTTGTCCACCTTAAATAAGCAACTTACACTGCTCTCCTCTGATAATTACCCATTTTCGCTGGTACTGTGGTCATCGCGCCAGTGCTTGTGTGGCTTCATGCTTCCGTTGACCACCTACCACCATGAGGCACAGACTAATGTCTTTATTTCAACTAGGTGAATACAGCAGTAACACCGCTGTGTCTCCATTAATGTTTTTATGTTTTTTTAAACCGCTTTTGAAGTGAATTCATATTTTGTATTAGTGTTCTGTCTTTATGTCTTCATATTCTGCTATAATGTTGTTTTGTTCTCCCTTAATGTAATTCTGTTCTGCCTTAATGATGTTGTGTTCTTAAAGGGAAATTCAATCAGTTTTTCTACATTTCTGCATAATTCAATCATCAAGATTTTAACAGCCATTAGGAGTTGTTTGAGGGAAAAAGTCACTCATTGCACCAACTTTACCACCATTTTCTGTACAGTGGCAGTGATAGGAACCAAGGGTTCTATTGGTTCTTTGCAAACGTAGTCAGTTTATTAATGACCAGTGAATCTACACGTCTTCTGAATGTAATGTGTGATGTTGATAATGGAAAAAAAGCTTTCTTTAGGTACTGTTTTGCCTTGGATGTGGTAAGTAGAACAGAGCATTTCACATCAAATGTAATCAATTTGTGTTCTCTCTTAATGCTGTTGTGTTCTTATCTGTTGTTTCTCTGTGGCTCACTGTACCACTGTAACAAATGACCAACTTCAGTTTATAATGTAGCTTTTTTTTTTTTTTGAGGGTAATTCTAAGTCTAAACAATGCTGGAGTAATAGAAAAGCAGTCTGTATTTAACTAGTGAGCCCAGCAATGTGGGTAAATTTATTATTGACTGAGACTCAGTGGCCCCCTGCCATTATTGGTCTGCCATTTCTGAACAGATCTGGGTCTTAACTGGTGAGCATGCACTGAATTAAAAATCCACTCTGACTCTCTGAAGGCTGCACACTTGTGGCGCAATACATGATATAGAGAGAAAAATAGTAACGCATTGAGAAAATTATGAATGAATATGTTCATTTACTCTACTTGGGCCCTTGAGTTTGTCTCATTTGGAAAGTGAGAACAGGCACTGATTAAGTGACTCGGGTGCGATTTGACTCAGATGGGAATGATGAACAGATCGCCTGTGGTGGGGGGGTGCCAAGCATGCTCTGTTTAGTTCATAGAAAGAGAGGAAAGGAGAGAGAGAGAGAGAGAGAGAGCAAGCATGCAAATCAAAGAAAAGACAAAGAAGACAGGCAGAAAGAGAGATGAACAAAGAGAAGGAAATGGTGAAAGAAAGAATGAAGAGTGGATGAGAAAGAAGGGGAGAGTGAAAACGAAGGAGAAGGAAAGGGTGAGGGAGGGACTGAGAAAAAGCAATTAAAGAGACTGAAAGAAAGAGAGACAGGCAGAGAGAGAAGGAGAGGAGGAACGCAAAGAGGGAAAAGGAAAAGAAATAGAGGGAGGAAATGGAGAGAGAGAAAGTGTGAAAAAGAAAAAAGACAGAGAAGGGGGAGGGAAGGAGCAAAGAGTGAATGAGAGACAAGTGGAAAGGGTGAAGGAGGGAGAAAGGGAGAAAAAGAGACTGAGAAAGAGAGGGGTGGAAGACAAAGAGAGAAAGAGAAAGAGGGAGAGAGGGAAAGAGAAAGAGGTAGGGAGAGGGAAGTAGCGAGAGGAAGAAAAGGAGAGAAAGCAGGAGAGAAAGATGTGGGAGGGGGAAACAGAGAGAGTGAGACAGAGAGATATAGACAGAGGGAGGCAGAGGAAGAGAGAGAGAGAGAGAGATACAGAGAGGGAGCGAGAGAGAGGGAGAGAGAGGTCGTAATGAGGTCAGCTCAGAGCTCAGGGGAAATGAGCCAAAGGCAGTGGGCGTAGAGAATGTGTGGGCTACCTGTTCTGCTCTGGAGAAACCAGTGTCATTAAACTGCGGCCTGAAAACAGACTCAGCCGATCGCTGATTAAAGCTCTGCCTGTGCTCACAGACCACTGATCATCAAAATCCGCTCCCCATGCACAACACGACTGTGCCTGTGTTTTCAATCATGAATATTTCATTTATTTGTTTTTTCCAGTTCAAATATTACAATTGTTTAACTCAGGTGCGTAGCTTGGGGGGTGAGGGGAGAGGGGGTGATCTAAGCCTTTCCACTTAAAATCTAGGCACCCCCAATTTCTAATTGTCAGTAAAAGTTGTCAGATGTCAATGACAATTTTACAAAATGTAAAGTTGTCACAGGAAACATTTGTTTCTTGCGCTCTTATGACTTAAATAAGAGACACTCGCTTTCAAAGCCCTGTAAACACAGGATTAGCTTGCTGCATTGATTCTCTTGATAGTGACGTTACTTTACTTACTTAGCTACCGTGTGTAGTAGTTGATCATGATAAGGAAAAAAGCTCGATACTGAGATTGCAGTCTTTAACCATTCTCTCTAGACATCTACACCTAAGGCTGTGCAAAGTAAGGCTCTAGTTAATTGGCTAGTTTGTGAGTAGAGACCATGTCTTCAACTAGGTAGTATTATGAGGGAAGACTGATTGAGGGATATTTTTCTGTGGTGGGCCGCTCTGAACTCAGCAATGTCACTGACAAGTGTCAAAACCCCAACAACACTGTTACACTCATACCAGCACCATATACTTTACGAAGCCACTACCTTGTTAGTGTCACTGCCATGCTGAGAAAGGTTCAACACCCCAATAAAATCTGATCAGCAGTGGTGGCCTGTAGTCAAAAACTGAGCAACAATGAATGGGGAGGGCAGCTGATATCTCATGATATCTCATTATGCAGCAAAAGATGGGCTACAGTCCATAATCCAACCACTATATAGTGGACCTATAAGATAAGGGGACCTCATGAATACGGTGGTGCGCAGGTATCCATAGAAGCTACTTTGATCTGGTGTCATTTGAAGATACCTTTAGAAGTTGTGCTTGCATCTCCAGCATCTAATGCCTCGCTCATCCCTCCCTCAGCCGTTTGGAGGCATGCTCTGTATGGGCGAACCCATTTGCACATCACTCCAGGTGTATTTGCATTTCAAATGCAGAGATTAGCGAGCGCCTCCCCCGGCCTCCCGTGTGGCAGCAGCGTGGGGCCTCCACCCCACCTCCTCCTTTCTCCGGGGAGCGACGAGGAGCTGCCATCAGCTCTCACTGCGTTTCATCTGCTGCAGCTGTGTTCTCTCCCAACCGAGGAAGCCGAAAAACGACACACAAGTCAGTGATTTGAAATCCCAATGGTTCATTCCAGTTGCTAGGTATTCAATTTTACAACAGCGACACATTAAAAACAAATTAATAAATGAACATTCTATTAACTTCTTAAAATATGCCAC
Source organism: Pygocentrus nattereri (assembly GCF_015220715.1). Taxonomy (NCBI): domain Eukaryota; kingdom Metazoa; phylum Chordata; class Actinopteri; order Characiformes; family Serrasalmidae; genus Pygocentrus; species Pygocentrus nattereri. Next base: position 11,988,025 of record NC_051216.1, on the reverse strand, counting down.
ACATTTGCATTCAGTCAAACAGAGCCAGCATATACAGATTTTATTACCCCAACGCAACATGCAAGACTGCAATTGAAATAATATTCATTTATCAGTCAAACAACACCCTCATGGCATTTTTTTGCATGTGCAATTTTTTGTCCCACTAAAAAAACAGACACATATCAATAGTTTTCTCTGTTTGCACCTGCATTGATGTGCCCTCATCATTCACAGTATTATGCCTTTTTTCAGCCAGTGCAGTATGGTACAGTATGGTTGTTATGATCCACTAGACCAGACTGTATGCGACTCTTTTACTGGCGTATTATGGCTCCAAAGCGGAATTAGATTTTGAGGTAAAATAAAATAATCCTCCTTTGCCCGGGGAGCAGTTGGGGGTTAGGTGTCTTGCTCAAGGACACCTCAGTCATGTGCTGTCGGCTCTGGGGATCGAACCAGCGACCTTCCGGTCACGAGGCTGGATCCCTAACCTCCAGCCCATGACTGCCCCAATTCGTCTTTCTCAAGTTTAAAAACAAGTACTTTTGGAACTCTGCACCTTTATAATCCCCCAATGTCTGTAAAAACTATACACTATATATCTTTTGGGTATTTGAGGCTTCTTTTGTGCAAACTGACTGCAATGTGTGGAAAAGCATTTTGATGGTTGTGCTTCGGACCCCTTCCCCAAGTGGATGAATCTGATGAGTGCTTTGAAAAAGTATTCAAAGAGAACTCATTCAAACCTTGGTGAAGGTCATGTCTCCTGAGGAGGTTGTCATTTTATCTGCATCAGTACAATGTTTTTTTTTTTTGAGCCATAAACATTGACTTGGACTGTCTTTTTAAGACATAAATACACTGTTAGAAATAAATGTAATGCACTAGCACATTTTTCATTCAAGATACAAACAATGTAGGTGTGCCCTTAAAGGTACAGCAGTGGTTTTAAGTTCCTATTGTGTACCTTAAAGAAGTTTATCCTAGTGGAAAAGTACATATTTGTACTTTTTCATAACCCAATGTTTTAAAACACAACAATAAAATAAGAGCCTAGAGACGAGACGGGGTGTGTGGAGTCAATACATCTTACAAAATGTAATTTGTATGGATTATGGTACAATTATGTTCCCTGACTGAAGGTAGTGAGATGTACCCTTGAGGGTACCACCCCAGTGACAAGAGGGGCACCTTCTTCTGAGAGTGTATGTATGACAGGGTCCAAAGAACTCCTGCAAAATCTGAGGCATCGGGTCAAATTTTTAAATTATTCTTTGAGGCTTTACAGGGTGACTCAAAGCAATGGATCCACATTGGAGTTGGAAAATGAGGATGCAGGCCATAGCAGATAATGAGAGTGGGCTCTCTCTCCGGACTGAGCACTGGAAATCATTTAAATGAGAAAACTGCAGGTTTATTGGGACTTCCTTAAAACTGTGCAGGTTTACAAGAAGCTAAGCTGAGTAGTAGAGGTGATGGCTTCAGGGACAAGCATATGCCAAAAAAGCTAAGCTATCTCTGTGCTTTAAAACCAGGAGAAAAACATGATGGAAAATAAATGGCGCTTGTCACCTACTTCCCAAATGTTCACAGAGAGTTTCACAAAATCTAACAAAGCTTTCACAAAATTTACATGCAAAGAGAAGTGAATGGTGGTGTGAAAAGAGCCCGGCTGGTCTAGACAGGTGATCTTCCAGGTCATGTCAGAAGGGAGAGACAGCTCTGAACATCTCATTCTCTGTTATGGCCTGAGCCTAGACTGGGTTGTAACAGAACTGGGGGCTTGTTTGTTCTTAGTTTTGGCCAAACTTTGTTCCAGAGCTTGCAAACCCGGATGCAGAGGAAACATAGGTTTTACTCATGCAAGTCGAGGATTTATAAAGGTGCTAAAGGTAGGCATGAGTTTATTACCAGTGAGCTATGATATGGCTCATCCAGGACATGAACCTTTACAATGGTTAAAAAAATCCATGATCACAGATTTTGTCATCATTTCAACGGTCAAGGGATAGAAATGTGCATTATGAATGATTTTGATATTTGAGTGAATATAAATATTTATTTATGGCATTTGGCTGACGCTCTTATCCAGAGCGACTTACAATTTGATTATTGTTACACAGGGAGGCAAAGGTGGTGTTAGGAGTCTTGCCCAAGGACTCTTATTGGTATAGGGTAGGGTGTTTGCCCAGGTGGGGATTGAACCCCAGTCTACAGCATAGAAGGCAGAGGTGTTAACCTCTTACACTATCCAACCAAATGGTTGACTGTGGCATTTGAAAAGGGTTCCATACAGTATGCAAAAGTGTTCTTTTGTTGTTAAAAGCTTGACATCATAACAATAAAAGAAACCCTTTTGGCTGCTATATAGAACAAAAAAAAAGATGCATGTAGTACCATATACAGCACATTCTCCATCAATCTGAAGAACCTTTTCATGATACAAAGAACCCTTTAATCACGCGAAGGGTTCTTTGAGAGTTTATGGCTCTACATTTTCTTATTTTTTAGGGCTGGAGTGGGAGAGTAACTGTTTTAAGTCATAGCACTGCTTAAGAGGCTAAGATGGATTCAAAGGCTAAAATATCAGTGGCACAAAATTGGGCAGCATGCAGAGTTTAGAGCTTGCTTATCCCCACCTCTACCTGTGTGTACCTGTGCACAGTACCTGTACCTGTGCTAAATTTAGTTACCCTGCAGACCATCGATTGGCCTTGAGGTCACTGAGTCAGACCACTGTCATTAAAAAAAAAACACTAGCTGTCCATAATCGCTGTCTTTGACTCACACATAACAGCAAATACCAAAATGTACTTCATTGTTTTTACTATTATTTGTGTTTACTGTTGATTAACATTGAGTAGAAATCTTGAGACCACCACACAGCCCCCAGAGAACCCTGGCTACTTTCACAGCTCTATTGCATAAGGGGGTAAAGGATACAGGGTGTGAAAGTTCTGAGATCTAGTCAGTAACTGTACCACACCACACTGCCCTTTGGAAAACACGTTCAGAAACCCCTATCATATACTTCTACCCACTGCCCACTTTATGAGATCCACCTACTTCATGCTGATGTACAAGCTGCCCTCTATTCATCACTGGCCGGTTTCAGACTGCAGTAATGCTGTTTACCAGATATTATTTGGATGTCAGGCCATTTCTAGCACAGCAGTGGCATTGACATGGTTGTATGAATGATCCACCACCCAAAAATTCATTCATTCTGTTTTTGACCATGGAGCCACTCTTGGCTATATATCAGTGAAAGGTTAGAGGATGGCAAACACAAACTGTGCACTAGCAGATGGCCTGCAGTCTCTAACTGTACACCAGCAACTTGGAGCCGCAAGGCGGGAGTGGTAGCCAATGAGTCCTGTGTTCCTTGCATCTTAAGTGTTATTTGTTCTCACTCTTAAAAAAGACGGTTCTTCAAAGGTTCTTTAGTAAAGATAGTGGCTCTATATAGAACAATGAACACTCAAAGGACCATTTGCATGTTTAAGTAGTTCTCCAGATTGATGGAGAATGTATAGAACTTGGTTGAAGATGGTTCTATATAGCACCAAAAAGCATTCTTGACATCAAGCTTGACATCGTAATAATGACAGAAGCATTTTAAGTGCTCTAACCAGTGGTGGACAGTAACTAAGTAACTGTAATTCGTTATTGTACTTAAGTAGTTTTTTGTGTATCTGTATTTTACTGAAGTTTTTCCATTTTGGGCAACTTTTGACTTTCACTCCACTACATTTCCAAGTCTAATATATTACTTTTTACTCCACTACATTATGAAAGGTCTATGCATTTCTATGTCGTTCCTTTTGGTTTCTGTGTGTATAAAAACGTAACATGTCAAAACAAAAGAAGCGCAAAGCCAGAGCACCAATCAGGGCACAGCGGTCACTTTGTTTAGAGCTGGTTTTGACCTGTTGGTCATACCGACCCAGTGCTGCACGCGGTTCAACGTCAGCTCAGCATCGTAAAAGTCTGGGAGAGTCTGTTCAACATAAATGATGAACTAACCTAACTTTGTGTAAATAGAGCACAATATAGAAATATGTCCACATATGCAGTCGAGACTGACGCGGCTTTTTTCTGAATTTCTACAAACACCATTTCATTTTATAGTAAATTAGTTTGGGCTGGTTTATGTTTATGAACAGACGCCTACAGATCAACATAGTAAAGGAGCTCATCTGTGATCCTGAGTTTAAAGCCAGTTTCTATTAAACTTAAACTTGGAACTAAGTTGTAAATAAATCTGAAACTGAAACTTTGCTTGTGTGTAAAAGTGATTTCAGAGCCACTCGGTTCTCCCTGATGGAACCTGTTTACCTTCAGTGTTTTGTGCTTATGATCATTTTAATGTCAGACTAATTAATGACGTTCTATTAAAAGACTGGGTTACCAAGAGAGACGCTGGAGGATTTTCACCTAAAATGAGTTCATGACGTGAGTCTTGTTACAAAAATGGTTATACATTAAAGTCAGAATTAAGTACTTTCACTTTTGATACTTAAGTACAGTTGAAGGCAAATACTTTTGTACTTTTACTCAAGTGGAGATCTGAAGGGAGGAACTTCTACTTTTACGGGAGTAATATTTTACCTTGGGTATCTCTGCTTTAACTCAAGTACATGATTTAGGTACTTTGTCCACCACTCACTATATAGAATCATTTTTTAAAAAAAGTTCTGTATACAACCATATCCAACACATTCTCCATCAATCACGACAACCTCTAAAGCAAATGGAAATAGTTCTTTGAGTGTTCATGGTTCTATGAAGACCACATACATGTACAACTCAGTCGATCTGAAGAACCATTTGACCATGCAAAGAAACATGTAAGCATGGTTCTAAATAGAAAGAACCCTTGAATGAGCTTCTTTTTTTAAGAGTGTTAGCACTCACACCAAGAAGCATCACAATACATGCCTGTGCACCTTAAAACCACATTAGGTATGAGTGAATACAGTGTTTTCTGATTCTAATTCTGATTGTGAACAGATGGACACTCTTAAACAACACAGCAGATACACCTAGTGGGGAAAAATATACAGGTTGCCTATAGAAGAAGAGAGATGTTACATTATGTGACTGATATTTCATAAGGGCCTGTATGAGTTTGAACTTGGAATGGACACCAGTTTACATTGCCAAGTGTGAAAGTAAGTTCAATCAGCTCATTAGAAGCTGGGTGATACAGTTAATTTGCATCTTTTTTTTTAGCTGTTCATTATATAACGTTGTCAATAATGTGATAAAAAAGGAGCCACCAAAGTGAAACGCAGTTTTATACACTGTACGGAGTAATGAGGGAGATGGTAGCCAGGCCCATGTGTGGATCTCTTGGATAAGATTTAACATAATGTCATTTTGTAAGGAGAAATAGTAGTAATTAGAGTTTTGAAATGTGAAGGAACAGATGGAAGCAATCTTCACTTCAGCTAGTGGCAGATCAGCAGATTATTGAAAATGTTCAGGTAAAAGGTGTTAAAAAAATATGTTTGATAGGTCAGAGGTCAGCGACTTGTGACTCTTTTATTGCCCTGTTGTGGCTCCACAGCAGAATTAGGTTTTCAGGTAAACCCAGAACAATCAGGAAAGCTATACCGTACTGCAAGGTTGGCCTGAAGGTTGGCGCACAGACCGCTGGTCACCACAGAAGCAGACAACAATCTCACCTAGCCAGTAGCTAACGAAATGGCAAAGAGAGATATTTAAGACGAACATCAATAATTTGGAGACAAATGTACTTATTTGCATTTATAAGCTCTCAACTGGTTTCCTGACATGTATAATCTGCAAGGAGAAACTGTCCAACACTAAAAATTCACAAAGCTGAAGTCAACTTCTCGTTCGAATTTTCCCGTTCCACCTCAAATGATGCAGCAGTTGCATTCTGGCCTCAGGAACCTTTTAAGGTGGAACGGGAAGCTGACGAATGAAACGCTGACTTCAGTTCAAGAAACTATTGTCCTTTTGTGAGAAAGCAGCTATAGCTAAGGCTTAAGGCAAATCACGTTTAGATTATATTTACTAGCCTCGTACATTAGCACTTATTGAGATATATTTACAGCCAAGATGGTCAAATGGACATAAAATTTTGCGGGACTCAAGGTGACATTATTTCTGTTGAAAAGACAAAATGGCTCTTCTTAACATTTGTGTTGCTGATCCCTGCACTAGGCAAAGGTATGGAGCCCCCTAGAGCCCTTTTGATAAAGGGGTCCCATGAAAATACAAACTCGATGTATTGTATGTGTCCAATCACATATTCTGAAATAGTTATTCATTTTCAAACTACCTGTTATTTGCAATTGTAGTGATTCTTTTCAGTAGTCCAATTGCAAGACAAAGACATGGTGATAATGGACTATTTCATGTTGTTACCTGATGACACAACTACTCCAGTACAAACAGGGCAATAACACAGTAATCTACAAATTATTCAAAAAATCCATTGCAAGTTACTAATTACATCTCTTAGTAAGTACTGATTATGTTACTTATTACTTCCTGAAATTACACTACTTGGTAGATTACTTCGATCATTGCTTGGTACCAAATTATCCATGTTCAAGCATATTTTTTAAACCAAGCAAAATGATCTGCCAATACAGTGAGATACTTTCACTTAGCAACATGAATTAAGATAAATAAATAATCTTATTCTTCTAACAGTCTCAAAATGAGAAATATTGTATATATTGATTAGATTTAAGATGATTGCACTTGCCAAGGTATCATTTTTTTGCAGTGTAGACAGGTCTGCCACTCAGGAGCCCAGAGCTTACATCCAGGGGTGCACCACACTCAGTAAATCTGCCCCAAGTGTTATTTGTAATCTTTGCCATGTCTTAGATCTGACTGTGGTGATTTCACACTTGTGTTGTTCTTCTGAATGTTGTTGACCCTCATTTGAACGACCTAAATGACCCACATGCCCAAACGCAGTGGCGACTGTGAGACAGTGGCCTTCAGTTCGGGCCATAAATGTTAAAAGAAGGAAAAAACACCTCTATTCAATGTTCATTTCTGCTAGCGCCACTATGGGACTTATAATGTTGTAATAGCACTAGACTAAAAGAAACTCACATGAACATTGTTCGGCTGTTCTAGACTAAACGCGAACACATGAAGCTTATAAAAGTCATTTCATCTATATTTGAAGGTTGTAACAGACAATATACACATTTTACCCAGTATGTTGAAAAGATATAGTCACTTTTTCAGTAAAGAGTCCTGACAGAGAGCTGCTGCCACTGTTTTCTGTTCCTAACAACCCACTGATACCTGGTTAGACAACAGCTCATATTCAAAGGCAGTGAAGTGTCTAGGACTTCCAAAAGGCTCACAGTGATGTTTCTTTCTCGTATAATTAGTTCTATCCATTGTGAATCAAAGTGATTGACAGATTCCTCTGTCACTTCCTAATTATGTTAGTGCTTAATCTGACACTGAGAGAGCTCACTTGGCTGTATCTCTCTAGATGGCACAGAGAAAAAAATCCAGACTGGATGCTTTTCTGTTGCTCTTTCAAGAATTTAACCTTTTTGTTTCCAACTAAAACTTTACAGTGAGTCAAGATTATAAGTGCAGTACTTGCGGAATTTAAGTATGACAAGCTTCGGTGAAAGATTTATACTTCACAAAAATAATTCAGTCTTCTCTGAAGGCCTAGAAGGCCCTGAGGGTTCCCCTCTGACTAAACATAGCAGTCAGTTCTATCCATCAGTAGGAAATCAGAGCTAAGAGCCATGCATAATTGCTGTATTGTGAGTGATGGGCTTAAATTGCACAGAGAAAAAAATGTAGCATGTGAAAAAAAAATGATCACCTTTTAAAAATGTAGCACCTAAAATGTGCACATCTTTATCCAAATTGGCAGAAAAAATGGATGAACCCCTATGTGTAAATTCATCGCTGGTTGTGAACGGCGACAGGCTGAATGAAAGTGGATTATGCTCATGTGAAGAGTTGGGGGGGTAGATAGTGTTATTTCAGACTAAGCGTTGAGGAGAAAAGCAAAGACAAACCTTTAGATTCACCAAACACAACAGCTGACAATTCCAAAGCTGCTAATGTGCTCCACTCACTGATGTCTTTGTTTGTACAGTAAGACAGAATGTAGGTTCACTAAACATCAGTGAGCACAATGTCTCCAAAATGGTAAAAAAAAAAACATACTTTACTTTCAATGTGAGTCAATGGAACCATTGGGTTCGATTCCCTGGCCGGGTGACCGGGGTCCCCTCTGTGTG